>NW_007730288.1:196055-202266 GCF_000696425.1 Galeopterus variegatus | reverse complement strand
TTTTGTTAATTAATAGATTACTATTTAGAGCAGTTTTTAATTTACAGAAAAATTGAGCAGAAAGTGTAGAGAGTTTCCATATACCTCCTCATTCTCTCCCCTCCCCAATTTCCCATACTAGTAATGTTTTGGATTAGTGTGGTACATTTGAATGGCTTTGAGCTGTGATGACTTTTTAGATACAACACCAAAACACAACCCAACAAAGAAAACATCAATAAGTTGCATTGCATAAAATTAAAAACTTCTGCT
The DNA here is from genome assembly GCF_000696425.1 of Galeopterus variegatus. Lineage (NCBI taxonomy): Eukaryota > Metazoa > Chordata > Mammalia > Dermoptera > Cynocephalidae > Galeopterus > Galeopterus variegatus. The sequence goes on along the minus strand of NW_007730288.1, from coordinate 202,014 downwards.
CTACGAAGGCACTTTTAAAAGAATAAAAGGCAAGCCACAGACTGAGAGAAAATATTTGAAAAATATGTTTCTGATAAAGGAATGGCACCCTGGTATCCAAACTACACAAGAACTCATAAAATTCAACAATAAGAAAGCAAACAAAAAAACCTGCTTAAATATGGGCTATTGAGATATGAACAGACACTTCACCAAAGAAGGTATGTAGATGGAAAATAAACAAATTATTTTTAAAGTAGATCTCTTCACACCTTAGACTAATAAACTGTAAACTCATAAAAGCTTCTCAAATAAAACATAAAAATAAATAAATAAAAAGAGCCATTAATACGCAATGAGAAAAGCCTTTCTCAGTCTAATCATGAAAGAAGACACAGCAAAGCAAAAGACTGATATATTTTACTACATAAAAATAGGAAAGAAATATAAAACATTTTTATTAGGGACCATGAAATATTGTACTGTTGTATTTTTATAGTACATTTCACTTATTTTCACTGACAGAGTTCAAGAAATACTCTCATTCCCAAACTGCAATATAGAAAAGCTGTCTATGCCCTACGAGCAGAGTTTTTTCCTGCTGAAGCAAAAGTAAGCAAAAGTCCCTTGTGTGGAAGAAAATTCTTTCTAAGCCGTTTTTGCCATTTTTCTGACATCCTTTCTGTGCATGGGAACTGAAGTCTTATTTGGAACCAAACCAAATGTTTAATTAAAAAGTGAAATGAATATTCTCTTCTATCTCACTTCTTTCATCTCAACCCCAAAGAGGCAAGAGTGGGAGGGTGACAAGGTGATAAATTAAAAAGCAAGAAGCCTGACATGTCTGGGGACTCACATCCTCCACAATCCTCCCCCAGCGGCCCAGCTGTGCATCCCTTGGACAAGGCTGCACAAGCTGCACACGAGCTGTGCATAGGAGCTCAGCAGCCAGGGATATCGACTCTTTACATAACATCCAATTATTTTCCTAATTTAACTCGTATCTCAAAAATTTTAACACTTGGCACCTACCTCTAATATTACGAGCTAATAAATTGCCATTCAGGATATTACCCTGTACTAGAAGAGGATGTGCTCAGTCCTGATGTGTTTACTTTTTTTTTTTTTTTTCCTAGGCCTTTTGTTCTGTAAAAGATGTTCCCAGGCATCAAATTCAATTTCTGCAAAAGGTGCACAGAATTTTGTTGTTAAGCAAATCATTGATCTATTTTGCACCTAGCAAATCTCACCATAAATTTTTACATAGTACTATTCTTTACAGAGAGGAACATATTGTAGGCCTAAAACATTACAGTTGCTGTAATCATATATGGTATGATATATACTAAATTGGATAATGTTAATAAAAAGGCATAATAGATTTTTTAACGTGATGCTGCTTTTCTCTCAACTCATATTTCTCAAGACAAAATTATTCTTAAAAATATTTTTCTTTTAAAGAATCTTACAGACTGTAACATACTTTGTCTTCAGCTGTAAGAATGTCTCTGATTAATGGCAGTATAATCTAATCATGGGTATTAAGGAGAAATATAGGGCACTGAGGTTGTCTTCGATGTAATCCTATTTTTGAAAAAGGAACTGGTTGGCACATGGAGAGACATCTTTTAATACTTAAACATGGGACTTCCAAAGCCACCTTCAAAATATAGAGTATAAAATCAAAGAACACTTCCTAGATTTTAACGATCCGCCTAAAAGACCAAATTTCAGAGGATTATTTTGTTAAAAGGGTTCAAAACACAAAAGTCTGAAGGCTAAACAAAGACCAAAGCTGTGCATTAGGACCAAGGTTCCAGATTTATTATTAATATTTTAAGAAGTAGAANCAAAAATTTTAACACTTGGCACCTACCTCTAATATTACGAGCTAATAAATTGCCATTCAGGGTATTACCCTGTACTAGAAGAGGATGTGCTCAGTCCTGATGTGTTTACTTTTTTTTTTTCCTAGGCCTTTTGTTCTGTAAAAGATGTTCCTGGGCATCAAATTCAATTTCTGCAAAAGGTGCACAGAATTTTGTTGTTAAGCAAATCATTGATCTATTTTGCACCTAGCAAATCTCACCATAAATTTTTACATAGTACTATTCTTTACAGAGAGGAACATATTGTAGGCCTAAAACATTACAGATGTTGTAATCATATATGGTATGATATATACTAAATTGGATAATGTTAATAAAAAGGCACAATAGATTTTTTAATGTGATGCTGCTTTCTCTCAACTCATATTTCTCAAGACAAAATTATTCTTAAAAATATTTTTCTTTTAAAGAATCTTACAGACTGTAACATACTTTGTCTTCAGCTGTAAGAACGTCTCTGATTAATGGCAGTATAATCTAATCATGAGTATTAAGGAGAAATATAGGGCACTGAGGTTGTCTTCGACGTAATCCTATTTTTGAAAAAGGAACTGGTTGGTACATGGATAGACATCTTTTAATACTTAAACATGGGACTTCCAAAGCCACCTTCAAAATATAGAGTATAAAATCAAAGAACACTTCCTAGATTTTAACGATCCACCTAAAAGACCAAATTTCAGAGGATTATTTTGTTAAAAGGATTCAAAACACAAAAGTCTGAAGGCTAAACAAAGAACCAAAGCTGTGCATTAGGACCAAGGTTCCAGATTTATTATTAATATTTTAAGAAGTAGAAATAATTTATATCTCTTCTCTTAAAAGTTAGATCTAATCAAATTACTTTTTAGAAAATTATAGTCTTGGGCCGAGCCCGTGGCGCGCTCGGGAGAGTGCAGCGCTGGGAGTGCAGCAGCGCTCCTGCCACGGGTTCGGATCCTATATAGGGATGACCGGGTGGCTCACTGGCTGAGCACGGTGCGGCCAGTCTCAAAAAGGACAAAAAAAAAAAAAAAAAGGAAAAAGGAAAATTATAGTCTTCTCATTGGATAGAAAAAATAATTAAATATAATTGGGAAATGCCCATGTATTAATCAAAATTATCATTAATGTGAAATAGCTAAACTTGGGTGAAACCATGCTATGATTCATATAATATTCACATCTAATGTCATTTAGTTCATTAGACTCATTGTCCAGTTGCAGAAAACGGGTTTTAAAAAAATGCTTTGAGAAACATTCCATTATCTCTATATTTAATTTCCAAACCCTATTCTACATATAAACACTCCGAACATTTCCACTTCCACACCATGATGTAGAAAGAATAAGACATGTATCCTTTCTTACATGCATATTTTGTTTTCAACTAGGTCAAAAACTTTTTAAATAAATTATGTCTGAATTTTTTCTTACTATTTACTCATTTCAGTGCCTAGTGTCCACTAAGTATACTCTGCAAATATTATATTCAAACATGGTTTTTGAATGATCCTTTTAAGACACAATGCTATACTAAATTGAACTAACAAGCATATATATGTTCCGTGTTTTTGCTCTGGTCCCTGCTCCCAGCCCACCCCAATCATCTCAAAGACTAAATTTAAATAAAGCAGTAAATTCCTCACCTTCCTACCTTTAGGCAGTCCCTTACTTAAGTTATCCACTATAACATAGCTTAGCAAGTGGTAGAGCTGGGAATCTAACCCACCCAATCGTGAACATGAGTTTTGGTGTCAGATAGGTTAGAACCTACAAAGACTATATTATTTGTCTATACCTAATCACTAGGGTTTTTTTCCCCCATCTAGTTTCTAGCCCTTTATGTATAGCTCTTTTCTTACAGTGATCTATTATCAAAGTAATTTGTTTGCACATTTGTTTTTCTCAACAGATTATGAGCTCCCCAAGGGCAGAAACCTGAGACTTACTTATCATTATACCCAACAACAAGCACAGTTTCTGGTTAGATGTGAGGCTTAACTTCTGTTCCTGCTTTTTTTGAATGCTTTTTGCTCTCCGCACCCACCCTCCCCATGAATTTCCAAACCCTATTCTACATATAAACACTCCGAACATTTCCACTTCCACACCATGATGTAGAAAGAATAAGACATGTATCCTTTCTTACATGCATATTTTGTTTTCAACTAGGTCAAAAACTTTTTAAATAAATTATGTCTGAATTTTTTCTTACTATTTACTCATTTCAGTGCCTAGTGTCCACTAAGTATACTCTGCAAATATTATATTCAAACATGGTTTTTGAATGATCCTTTTAAGACACAATGCTATACTAAATTGAACTAACAAGCATATATATGTTCAGTGTTTTTGCTCTGGTCCCTGCTCCCAGCCCACCCAATCATCTCAAAGACTAAATTTAAATAAAGCAGTAAATTCCTCACCTTCCTACCTTTAGGCAGTCCCTTACTTAAGTTATCCACTATAACATAGCTTAGCAAGTGGTAGAGCTGGGAATCTAACCCACCCAATCGTGAACATGAGTTTTGGTGTCAGATAGGTTAGAACCTACAAAGACTATATTATTTGTCTATACCTAATCACTAGGGTTTTTTTCCCCCATCTAGTTTCTAGCCCTTTATGTATAGCTCTTTTCTTACAGTGATCTATTATCAAAGTAATTTGTTTGCACATTTGTTTTTCTCAACAGATTATGAGCTCCCCAAGGGCAGAAACCTGAGACTTACTTATCATTATACCCAACAACAAGCACAGTTTCTGGTTAGATGTGAGGCTTAACTTCTGTTCCTGCTTTTTTTGAATGCTTTTTGCTCTCCGCACCCACCCTCCCCATGCCTATGTGTGAATATGACCCATGCCTATTCCCTTTCCTATTGAATGTTCCCTGATCCATGGCATCTTTCTGCTCCCCACAACCACCTGCCCCATTTTGAACCTTTGTAACACTGCTTTTGCCACATGTTGTAAATATCTTGTCCCTCCATTACAATATATTATGATACCTGGAGGTCATTTTCAATCTCCATTCATAAACTTCTCAGTTCAGAAGCTCCTTGAAGGAAAAAATAAAACAAAAACAAAAACAATTTTTTTTAAAAGTGCCCTTTCACCTTATTCAATACACTTGTATCACCTATGGAGTACCGTTCAAAATTTGACATGCATGCCTTCTTCGTCAGCAACATTATTTTCTCCACTCTGTTCTGTATCTTCTCCCAGACATTTACAATTTCCCCAATAAACCCTGTAGAATAATGAGTCTGGGCCCCTACGACTGAAAAACTTGGACTTTGGGGCCCAGCAGACATACTTGGAATCTCATATCCAGTCCTTCAATGTATCTGTTTCATTTACCAACTCAGATAAAAAACTGATATATCACATGACTAATGTGTAGCAAGCAAACACTCAGTGAAAGTCTGCTGTTACTATATTCCATGTGAAAATCAATGACATTTAAGTAAGAAATATTTGGCAACGGAAGAGATGGTACACACTGTTAGAAGGAGAAAGCATCAAAGATACTCTGAAGTGTCAGAACTAGGAGGCTGGGAGAACGTATCATACTGTTAGCTCTGAATTCTTACATGACTTTTCCTTTGAATCTTTGTGTTTTGAGAAATAATGCCACTGTTTAAATAAATGCAATATAAAATTTTAAACCATTTTGTTGAGGTATGATTAACATATAGAAAGCTGTACATATTTAATGTATACAACTTAGTGAAATTTTGAATGAATAAAATCATCTAGTAATTATCTGATCCCTTCTAGTCATTGTAAGGTGGCCTTCGGTTTTATTTTTCACGATGATTAATCCTACAGGTAACACTTTTCCTTTTTATTAATTTTATATTTTGTTATATGACCTTTACTTTCAACTTTTACACTTTTAAATATAGCATAAAATTCAGCAAATCTGATTTATGATTTTATTTTTTAATTTATAGCTTCTATTACTATAAGCATGAGGAACTTTGGTAAGGTCACAAAAGTTTTCAATTTAGATATTTTTTCATATAAAGGTGAAATGACATGTGGCATATTGGTTTATTAAATACTTGTTTTTTAATTTATTAAGTATTTCCATCTTTGTAATATGTATC
>NW_007730288.1:194522-195599 GCF_000696425.1 Galeopterus variegatus | reverse complement strand
TTTTCACTTGACTCTGCACCCTGCTAGTTCAAGCACTTATTATACATATCTTAGCAGCTGCCTGGTCCTCTGTGCTCTAGAGGAAACTTTATCACAAGATTCTGATGAACATAGCACCTTGGAGGAGCTGTATTAGACTGCTGCTTTCACCAGTTCATCTGATGTGTTAATGCATTCCTATGCAACAAGCTTCAGTATTTTCCACCAAAAAGAACATGGAATGGAATTCTGCTCCATACATACAGTTGTGCAATGGCTGTTGATTAACTAGAGCATTGGGAGTGTCTTAGTCTGTTCAGCTGCCACAGAAAAGTATTTTAGACTAGCATATTCACAAATAACAGAAATTTATTGCTCACAGTTCTCAAGTCTGGGAGTCTGGGAGTTCGAATCCAGACACCAGCAGATTCTGTGTCTGGTAAAGGCCTGTTCCTCATAAATGGCAACTTCTTGCTATGTGCTCACATGGTGAAAGGGGCCAAAAACCGCCCTCAGGGCTCTTTAATAAGGGCACAAACCCCATTCATGAGGGTGGAGCCTTTATGACCTAATCACTTCTCAAAGGCCCCACTTCTTAACACTATTGCATTGGATGATTAGATTTCAAACACATGAAGACTGGAGGAACACATACTTTCAGACCACAGCAGGGAGCAAGTTCACAAATGCCATGGATAAGATAACAAGGGCAAGAATGGTGGAGGTGGAAATCAGAGTGGTAGGAGATGGAGTAGCCACTCAGTTGCAGATTCAGGAGCGACGCATCTTGGGGATGGTCACCAAGGATCCCAGAATTGTGGTCTGGATTGGTGCTGACACTTTCTGCTTTCTAGTAGGCCAATGATGCCTCACTTTTGTGGCTGAGAGCATATGGAAATCTTATAAAATCTTCAGATTTTTAGTTGTCTTGTCCATTCAATTTCAGGCAAATGCAGGGGATTGAGAAAGTTTATTTGATGGTTTAGAAGTACATTTCTCGAGATGAGATAGGAAAAAAATTGGGTTAATCTGAAAAGGGGCTTTGAGTTGTGGAAAATCTCTTTCATTGTAAGATTTTTTGGAACTTCTTGTTAAGTG
>NW_007730288.1:192564-193782 GCF_000696425.1 Galeopterus variegatus | reverse complement strand
ACTTTCTGCTTTCTAGTAGGCCAATGATGCCTCACTTTTGTGGCTGAGAGCATATGGAAATCTTATAAAATCTTCAGATTTTTAGTTGTCTTGTCCATTCAATTTCAGGCAAATGCAGGGGATTGAGAAAGTTTATTTGATGGTTTAGAAGTACATTTCTCGAGATGAGATAGGAAAAAAATTGGGTTAATCTGAAAAGGGGCTTTGAGTTGTGGAAAATCTCTTTCATTGTAAGATTTTTTGGAACTTCTTGTTAAGTGTTGTTTTTGTTCTTGTTTGTGTTTCTTTTCAGGGTGTTTTCTTAGGTTTTTTCCCCTGTTTTGGGGTGTATAGTCAATGTGCAAATGAGGTAATGGGATGGACATCTGCTTTGTGTTTCTTTCAAATTGCTCTTTTAGCTTTATTCCAAGTTTTCCATATACTTATGTCCATGCTGTATTGATTGCACTTAACTGATGAAGCTGCATAGTAATTACTTATAGATTTGATTCCATCCCTCACCAAAGTGTCACTTTAAATCTTTGACTACTTTTTCTTTCTCAGAAATCTTAATTATGTTTTATGTATTACTTCAATACATTCTTTAAACATAGAGTGAATACTTGATATATACTATAGTATAATACATGTTGTTGGCCATTTGAATTTTCAGAGCAGATCACAATGTTCCATGTTGCCATGGAAATAAGTGAATCCTGGCAACATTTCTGTTACAAATAGAAATGATAAATATAGAGTTAAAAATCTGTACAATTTTGGCACCCGGTATAGATATACAATTTTATTACTGAAAGAGTAAGATTAAAAATATTTCACCAGTTCTCCAAAAGAACTATTACAACTTTATCTTCCCTCCATTTCTATGTAAAATCTATTAGAACTTTCATGACCTACTCACCAAGGTATAGCAGTGTAATCAGTCTTACTTGCTGTTTCTGAGTGTTGCTATGAAATCGGCTACTGAAATCCATGATAAAAATCTCATTACCTTCTTCTGATTCTTATGTCATATATATATACTTTTTATAATTAGTGAAAAGAAAGTATCAATTAAGAAGTTTATATTATAAATACTGCATGTAGCAGGGAAAATAGCTATATGGGAAGCAAATAGGACCAATGGAAAGCCAAATACTTTAAACCATCAGTAAAATTCTTACATGACTTAGTAATCAATATTCTAGAACCATCTAGCCAAGAAAGGTCAGTTGACTGTTT
>NW_007730288.1:189260-190990 GCF_000696425.1 Galeopterus variegatus | reverse complement strand
TATAGATGATAATCTTACACATGATGCTTCAAGTCTTTTTTTTTTTTTTTCCAAGCTTACAAAATATGACAAAATTTCTGTATGTTCAATCATGGTAACCAAAAATATTGGAAGTATCTACTATGTGAATGTAAAATATATCTTTTCAATCAAGACAAATTTATAACAAACCTTTTAGAGGGTACAAGTCAATATTTATGATTGTTTTGGATCTCACAGTAATTGTCAAAAAATAAAACAAATTATTTTAAAACAAACTATAATCATTGAGGCTTATCTGGAAGGGTCTAATGGTCCTTAACTCAGTCTCTTTCTTTTTGTTTTTGGACATAGTTATTCCTATGCTATTTATTTTGTAATTTCTTTCTTTATTGATTTGACAGTTTAGTTAGGTAGTATAGAAAAGTTTTAAACTTTCAAAGGTTTATGAAGTATTCTCAAAAATTCATTTAAAAAATTTATATAAGAGGAAGATGATGCTCTATTTTATCTTTCAGGCAGAATGTAAGTCATTTATGCCTTGCAGATAGAAAAGCAAACTACAGCTGTCATACACGTTTGTTAGAGTGACAGGCTGCAAACCCTAGGAGAGTCAGGATGTTTTTATATTGCTCAGCTATGATCCATTATCAATAAAATCAGAGCTTAATTTGACTCCAATTTTTAATTCTAGAAAGCTGCTCTTCAGATTTCACATGAATGCACATGTATATGTGTACAAAAATGTTTATTGGAGTATTATTGTAAAACTGAAGAAACTGGAAAAACCTGAATGCCCCTCAATATTAAAGGTCAATGGTTAAATGAATTATTTTCCATACATGCCATGGTGTGTGATGCAAACATAGAAAAAAATATTAAGATGATTCTGTATGAACTGATACAAAGGGGTACCCAAGAAATATTCTTGATATAGAAAAGAGCTATACATAATTATATTATTTATAATATGATACACATATACTTACTTATACGCACAAAAAGGATATCAGATTATTAATAATAGTTATTTTTGATAATTTGATGGTCAACTTTCATGTTATATTCCATATGCTTTTATATTGTGTAAGTATTTGTAATGAGTATACACTGCTTTTGCAATTTGAAAATAAAGACAAAATAAAAAGTCTATGACTGAGCAGGAAAAATAATTCACATAGCTGCAAAACTGTTCTTTCAGAACTATTTAAAGTATGGTTGGTTATGACAGTTTGACATTTAGTCGCTCTTATCCAAACTCTGTTGATAAAGTTATCCGTCCTACCGGAGATGGTGAGAGAGAAACGCATAGATCTCTAGATTTTATGAATTATGGCATGTATGTGTGCAGAACACCATTTGTTGTTGTGACCAAGTTACCATGTGGCTCAACTGTTTTACCGTAATCATCAAATTCACAATATATTAAATGTGGGTTATATTCCTCCCCCAATATGAAGAGTTAGAAATTTTAAAGTAAACACATTTTAGTTGCATTCCTTCTAATAGTAATGTACTCACCATCGCTTTTCATAAAATTAAGACACATGTATATAGAAGAAATTACATTTTAAATCATGTGACTGTAGAACTGTCCAGGGAAGTAGCAGGTGGACTAGATTGGGGAGTGCATTTTGTTTTCATACATAAGATTTTAAATACTATAAAGCAATCAAGCCCCTGATTTTTTCAAGTTTTTGACAATGGGTTTGTTGGAGACTTCTTAGGGTAATAAGAATTCACTCTTCAAC
>NW_007730288.1:187370-188123 GCF_000696425.1 Galeopterus variegatus | reverse complement strand
CAAGTTTTTGACAATGGGTTTGTTGGAGACTTCTTAGGGTAATAAGAATTCACTCTTCAACTCAGCATTTTAATGATTCTCTTGAAATGCCAAGGAATGAACTAACGAAAATAAGCATAATTATAACTTAATTTTATTTTTAAAACTCCTAGAAAAATTCTCAGAGGAATTACTGTATTTTTCAGTTCAATGAAATGGACACAATTAAATAAAAAAAGTAATGGAGCTTGAGGGAAAATTATTTCCTGTGAGAAGCTCTTTATTGAGCGTTCTTCAACCAACACTACATAGGAACTCAAAGACAAAGAACACATATCTAAAGACTTTGCAGTGCTCAAATACAATTTTCCCCTGTTTTTTCTTCCTTTTTTAAAAAAATAGACAAAAGAGAGGTAGAAATGGTAGAGAGAATGAGAAAGAAACCATTCTAATAAACTATAAATCACTGGACAGCACACCTCTGGAGACAGACTCACTGAGAAGAGGAGATTCTAGGTCTGAATACAACTGTGTATTTTGGGAAATGTACCAGTACTCAGTTGACATATTCACTTTGTGAAAAAATATGTATTTGAAAAATGAAATATGTTAGGATTTACACAATTACTTTGGGTGGGGGTAACTTTGAGATATGAAGAATGCTCTATCCATCAGGCAGCAGCCTCTTAAGTTTAATTTGACATTTCATGGACACAACTTACTTGTCTCATCAAAACCACTCATCACACAGGGTGATTGTGAAATAGAATACTC
>NW_007730288.1:185361-185860 GCF_000696425.1 Galeopterus variegatus | reverse complement strand
AGTCACTTCAGTCTGGACCTCAAAAGCCCACAAATATCCATCCCTGTGATCTCCCTTCCATAATCTACCAAAAGACTTTCTCGTGTGTCCTCCCCCAGCAGGGGTAATAAACTGAGCTTTGCTTGATCAATAGGTGGTTATTCTATGTGGTCGAGCAAAATGATCTTAGTGTTCTCCTCCATGTGGCTAAACTTCTTCCTGACTCTAGACCCTTGGCCCCATTTTCTTAGAGAATTTACTTTAGAAAACTTGTATGGTAAATTCATTCTCTGCCTCTTTAAGATATATACATTCTACTAGCCTGTTGCAGTTTTATAAGCCAGAAATGTCTTTCTCAAGGACCTGGGAGACATCCCTTCGAAAATGTAAGGAAGACAAGGCCCCTGTCTCCCAGTCCCTGTGGTTGGGTAGAAGCCTAACTGCAGCACGTGCCTCGCTCCACATTGTAAGGGCCTCCAGTCAATGGAAAGTTTACTTTTCTTAGGGTAAGGATACTTAG
>NW_007730288.1:183507-185139 GCF_000696425.1 Galeopterus variegatus | reverse complement strand
CCACATTGTAAGGGCCTCCAGTCAATGGAAAGTTTACTTTTCTTAGGGTAAGGATACTTAGTAAAGTCAGAGAGCCTACCATCCCTGATCCCTGAACCCCAGCTCTTAAAAGTTCTCCAGCCCTTTGTTTCAGCAGAGCTGAACTACTGGCCTTTCTCCCCTATTGCAGTAGGCTTGAATAACGTCATGCTTGCAAGTTTGCTTTGTCATGGTTTTTCAGGGAGTTGGCAGTCCACGCTCACTTTCTCACATGAAAATGTATGTCTTTAATGTACATGAACACTGTTTGCAAAACTTAAACATACTTGTTGAAATGAATGCTATAGAATTCCGAAATGTGATTTTCATTTCTTGTCGTACCTTATCTTTTATTTAGGGAATTCAACAAGATCTACTGAATTATACAATCTGATCAGTAAATATTTAGAAATGATTCAAAACAAAAATATTTCTAATAAAATTATTTACAAATGCATTACAAGGTATTAAGAAGGTAAAGAACATCTATGTGAGACTATAGGTAAAAATATTTACCATTATTTGTTGAATATTTAATAAAAGACACTGTTCTTTGTATTAATTTATTTTAAACTTGCAAAAACACTATGAGATTGGTGGAATTACTGTTTTCAAAATATGGATTTAAAAACAAATAAAAACAAAGTAAAACAAAACAAAAAACGAAGAGGACACAACGTGCCCAAGGTCACATAANTAGAAATGAATAAAGTTCAGGTAATTTGGGGCCATTTTACTAATTATATTTATAAATATACTCCACTTGAAACATGGAGTTTGGAATTTTTGCATTCAATATCATTGGGTTATGATTACAGATTTATATTAGAATCCCTAAATGGACTTACCTAGCAGAAAATCTCTGCAGCAGAGACAACCACAGAGACCCTCTGCTGGGTCAATTAGTATAAGTGTTCCTCTAACGAGCCAAGAGGTATTTTAGAAGCTTAGGGATCAATTAATTTGTAAGTCAACAAACAATTTAGGAAAGTAACTAGAGCATTTAAATGGACAGTAATTCCTTTAAAAATACAAATCATATTAATGTGACCTTAAAAAAGCATTTTCATGCAATGCTTGAGGCTCTTACTAATGGCATATGCAGTCAGGAACAATGAGTCAAGAAAAATATACTAGTGAAATGATAACTGTATTTTCTATTTCAATTTCTAAAAAGTAAAAGTTGTATAGTCGAATGTTCATTTAAGTACTACCTATTAACTGAGACTTCAACACATCCCACAGTTTAACTACCAGGACCAAGAATTAAGGCCTTTTACATTAACAAGACTTTACTATCTGTTCCAGCAAATTCTTGCTCAGGAAGATAAGGTATAAGACAGTGAATAACTTCATGGTTTGCTTCAGGAACTTTTCTACAATCAACATGCTGCTCAAACAGCCCCCTCTCGGTAAATTGCTCTCCAAACAGATGTTTCTTTACCAGTACTTGCTTCAAGACCCCCACCTCTTTGGGTCCACTAGTTCTAAACTACAGAATCATGAACTTGGCTCGGTTCTATTCACATCCTCACATGGAAAGACTCATCTTCAGTCACTTCAGTCTGGACCTCAAAAGCCCACAAATATCCATCCCTGTGATCTCCCTTCCAT
>NW_007730288.1:181278-181872 GCF_000696425.1 Galeopterus variegatus | reverse complement strand
TAAAAACAAAGTAAAACAAAACAAAAAACGAAGAGGACACAACGTGCCCAAGGTCACATAAAAGACTCCAACATAGAAGGTCTGGTTTTCCAGTTGTGTTTAAACCACTATGCTATACTTACAGTCTTCCTTGTGGTTAAATGCTTCCATTTATTTCCATAATGGTTTTTATTACATTTTCCTTTTGTTTAACTGGGAAAATTAAAGAAACAGCCTTTTTGATTTTCAGTAAAGCTTCAGATGTATACCATTTTATCACAAAAATGTCACTGCTATAAAACTATGTTATACAGTTCTATTAAGTATTAAAAATATACATTTGAGAAATACACAGAATCTTTAGAAATAAATGTGCTCATTCTAGATCCTAAAATAAAATATCTTCCCATGGAAGTTACAGGTCAAAACTATCTTTAAAGCTTCCTCATGCAGAGCACCTGCCTAAGAAGAAAAATAAAAGTTCTTCACAGAAAAGTCACTTTTTAATTCAAATGAGTTATGAGTGCCAGAGGAATGACTTAACTGTCAGTTCCAGCTTCTTTACAAGGTGCGGTCCAAGTCAGTCCATTAAAGCAGGTGAGGATCAGCCACCCC
>NW_007730288.1:168305-181268 GCF_000696425.1 Galeopterus variegatus | reverse complement strand
AGCTTCTTTACAAGGTGCGGTCCAAGTCAGTCCATTAAAGCAGGTGAGGATCAGCCACCCCATTTCCTGGTCCCACTTTCCTCCTTCCCTGACAAACCCTTTAGTTTTTCAAAATAGCCTTGATGTTTGAAAATCTTCAGGCAATGCAAAATCCTTACAATATCTAACACATAATCAAGATCTGGCTTTCAGGAATTTCAAAACTCCTGACACTGTAACTATTAGCCTCTTGTGATTATATTATTTCATAATACCTCTGTCTTGTTTTACTTTTACAGTCACATTGAAGAAACACATTAAAGCATCTCCTTTATTTTAAAATATTGTTATTACTTTAACATATCCATCAAAGGAGACTAATCCCCATTCTTCCTTTGTCCACGCTAACTTTTTTCATAGAAACCTTTGTTGCTGCCACATATTCTAAATGTATCTACTTTCATGGTTGTGACTTTTTGCTTTTTGGTGATTAGAATTGTTAAAGACTTAATTTGTAAACTCATGGGGTTTGAAGTGAGATCTGCTCTGGAAAAAAAAAATTGGAAAGAGGTGGATCTAATGCTTGCTTTCTAATTAATTATATACACAACTAATTAGCATGCAGACTTTCAAGGAGGATATTATGCTCCTACAGTTTAGCCTATTGTAAAATAATATTTTAAGCATGTGAAATGTGACAGACATACATTAGAAACTTTCCTGTGACTTTTTTTTAAGTTGAAGTAGATTATTTTTCAAGGACTCAGGAGAAAATATAGCAGAAGAAATAAGTCATTTTTTGAAAGTCATACACAATTATTTCCATTTGATTTCTCTCTCTCTGTCTCTGCAAGTTTTACCTTCATGAAAAGAGCTTGCACTGCCAAGTGTAAGACTGATACTCAGGAGGAGATGGGTCATTTAAGTAATTTCTGGCTTGACGTTGGGCAGGAAGAAATGTTTCCAAGGATCTAATTTCAAAAAAAGAACCACAAATTCTAATCAGCATAGGGAATTACTTTAATCATAATATGGAGACAAAAATTTTAAAGCCAAATTGGGTTACTAAAAGCTAACATATTTTGAGCATCATTCCTGCTAATATTAAACTCATTTTATAGTTGAGGACACTGAGGCCCAGTGAGGTTAGTAAATGGACCAAGAACACGCAGCTACAAGTGGAGGAGCTGAAGTTTGAAACTAGGCCCCCTCACTCCAGAGACCCTCTTTCAATATCAACACTGACATTGCCCCTCTGGTGGTTAAGCTCACTCATTAGCTAAATCATTCATTTACTAATTCATTAATTATTTAAATAACTCTAGCATATTTGCCTTATGGTATTCTGACTCGTTTGTTCTTCAGTAAAATTCCAAATTGCTAAATGTTATGGAACTTTGGGATCTCTACAGAACATTTAAATCCATTTAAACAAAAGGTTTGTTGTATTTTTCATTCTGGTATAAAATGAAATATTACAGAATATGAATAGAGATTATGTGAAATAATATAAACTCTAAAGCTCCTATGCAACCTAAGTATATTTGGTAACAATAGTATTCCCACTAAATCTCTAATTTTAAACAAAATATACTGATGGAGACTTTCCCAAATCCTTTGGTAATATTTCTACTGATCCTACTACGTTCTTTACAATTATTTCAAAGTAAAGCAAACTAGATGGAAACAACAACAACAACAACAGCAAAACTTTGATCATTTGATTCTGAAGTAACCCCTGGATGTTACTGAAGAAGGTAAAGATTTAAATGCATTGGTCCTTTTGATCATCTGAAGAGGTTCTGAGGCAGCATCTGCTTTTTGAAACTGAAGATTTTCTCTTTTATTTATTACTTTTAAAGTGATCTGACAAACATATTACCACTGGATTGATTGCTAAGAGTTTGATTAGTGCAATTAGAGAGCAATTGCATTATATGTCACTGAGATCAAGAGAAAGCCACTGAAAGATTCCATATCATGATCTAAGACTGAAAATTGCCCATTCCGCAAATTGAAAAGATTCCATATCATGATCTAAGACTGAAAATTGCCCATTCCGCAAATTCCTAACATATAGAAATACTATCTTGAAATGGTTAGCTACAAATAAATCTGGGTCACAATGATTTATCTCAAATGATTTAATAGTCTGAAGTTCTTTCTCACAGTCCTTTCAAACCCTAATAATAATAATAATGATAAGCAACCAAGTGATTTTTCTCTGTTAAAAATAAGTTATTATTATAAAGCAATTGTACTGAGCTAACAATTTCTGTTACTATTCTCTAAAGCATGTAAACGGTTATACTGAATGCGACTTTCTTACTTGATTTTGTAGTTCAGTTAAAAAGTATCAGTTAAGTACATACTAGGTAGAAAGACAAAGGGTAAGTAAGCAACATGCCTTCAGCTTCAGAGTCTCCCGCTGAAACATCACGAGTGAACGTCCAAGGCGGAAGAGTGTGTCAAGTGCTAGCAGGGCTCAGAGAACGAGGGTGCATCTAATTAATAACATGAGCAACACTTCTTGAAAAAGGTGACATCTGAAGGGTCCTTAGAGGACAGAAAGTTTTCAGGCCTCTGTTCCATCACATTGTGGTTTTTAAGTGTTCTTACTTAATCAAGGCATGAAAGTACCATGAGCTTTAGTGGAAGTAGAAAATGTTGACTTAGGTCATGAGGCAGATGTTCTATTGCCCTTATTTCTGCCATCTACATGAAACTGATTATTTTAATGTGATGGTTAATTTTATGTGTCATCTTGTCTAAGCCATGGTACCAGATATTTAGTCAATCACTAGTCCAAATGTCACTGTTAACATACTTTTAGGAGAGATTAACACTTAAATCATAAATCTTGGGCAAAGCAGATTACCTTCTTTAGTGTGGGTGGGCCTCATCAGAGCAGTCTGGCTTTAAGAGGAAAAAACTGACCTCCCCTGGGAAGGAAGGAATTCTGACTCTAGACTGCCTTTTGGCTCAAACTGCAACATTACCTCTTCCCTGGGTCTCCAGCCTGCCAGCCTTCTCTGCAGCCTGTGAATTTGCCAGCCTCTGCGATTGCGTGAGTCCATTCTTTAAAATAAATCTTTTGCTCTCTCTCTCTCCGTCTCTTTCTCTCTCCCTCTATATGTAAACACACATCCTATTGTTTCTGTTTCTCTGGAGAACCCTGACTAATACACTCAGGGACCTCAATGAGGATGTCACTCTCAACAAAAGAAGTGTTCTAATAGCCTTCTATATCTATAGCGTAGAAGAGAACTCAGATACAGTATGGAGAACACTTAAGAAACAGAAGAGAGAAAGAGAAAGAAAAACTGCATCAAGTGCCATTTTAAGTAAAGCAGGTAGAGACATTTTGCAGAATATATGGTAAACAAGGCTTTTAAGCAGTATAATTAATTAAAACTGTATATTCAATGCATTTTCATTTAGAGCATGGGAAATGACCCTCAATAGTTTTCCTGGGAAAACAGAGACGTACGAGTATTTTGGCCCAGATCAGCATGGGAAATGGATAGAGGTCACACACAAGGAAGAGAAAGTGTAGGGCTTTGACAGCCAAGAATATGAGTGACACCAGCCCTGAAGCAGTTCACTAATAGTACTGGCAAATTTCACTGCAAATAATAAGGTAAGAATATCAATCACAATCTCCTTCTTTACCTTCCCCAGTGCCACCCTCTCATCCTTCTGGTCTTGGCTCCATGCACTTCATCCAGGGAGACCTTCCCCAACTTCATGCCAAGCGCACCCTTTTTAAATGCCCTCCTGGAACTATGCAGACCTGGTAGGACATATGGGTATTGGGCTCTATGTTTATTGGTGAGATTATCTGATTGATGTCTGCATACCAAATACTGCATGAGTGTCCATGTAGAAATATACTCCACTGATTATGTTTTTTATTCATGTAGCACAATGCCTGCACATAGTGAGAACTCAATACCTATCAGTTAAATGAGTAGATGAATGAACACTGTATAAACAGAATTATGAATTCTTTAAGTTAACTTAGGTAAAATATATACAAATCTCATTCCAAGTCCCCAATTTTTCTTTGATTCTAAAGACAACAACATCTGCACACTTCTGAATAAAATCAATAGCTTGTCATATTTTAATTGTTCATGTTTTTCCCCATAGTCTTATAATTGATAATATATTAGATTTCATGAAATGCAATGTATGTTTACTTTTTATTTCATTAGATTTCCATCTGTAACATATAGAAATCCAATTTATTAAAAGAAACAATGTATAAAGGGCATTTCTTACTTTTCTTTTAACCTATATACACATATATAGGCCTTCTAAGGAAAAACACTAGACAAAATAGACTTCAGATGATTTTAGAATAGAAATGATTTTGGGCCGGCCCGGTGGCGCACTGTAGAGTGCGCCACTTGGGAGCGTGGCAGCGCTCCCGCCGAGGGTTCGGATCCCATGTGGAGACCGGTTCCCGCTCACTGGCTGAGCGTGGTGCGGGCGCAACACCGAGGGTTGCAATCCCGTTGCCGGTCCCTGGTAACGGGCGCGACACCGAGGGTTGCGATCCCCTTGCCGGTCAGTAAAAAAAGACAAAAAGAAAAAAAAAAAAAAGAATAGAAATGATTTTATGAACCATGTAATTTGGGTTTGAAGAGCTTTGAGCCAATAATTTCTACTATATGACATTACAATGAGATTTACATCAGAAGGAATTGGAGCTTCAACTTGGAAGCTAACCTTAAAGCTGTTACACCTGTGACTTACAACATTGTAGTATAAAAACTAGTATCGAAACATCAGCAAGTTTATAAGTATAAATATGTTACATAAATATAACAGTTGAAAAGGTTTTACAGGTTAAAAAAGCTATCTTGAAGCATATATACATAAAATCTTATAAGACTCTCATGAGAATTCTAAGGAATAGTTTCTATGATATTACTATTATTATCATTATTTCCTCTTTTCATAATTTTGGAAGTTAAATGCTTTATCCATAGTCTCAGAGCAAGTAAATGGAAAAAGTCAGCATTAATTGTGAATTTCTTAAATCTAAAAATCTCATTCTTTTTCCACTAAACCCTAGTGTAGAAGGCCAAAAAAAAAAATTTTGAGAAATCCATCACTAATTATAGCTTGCTGACAATGGAAAGGTAATTGAAGTGAAGAAATATGTGTCCAATATTCCTATGTATTACTGTATTTCTAGATGAAAAGTGGATTATTTATTTTTTCCTGCATATCGTATATTCAATATAAACTTGAACTAGTTTCGTGCCCATTTGTGATCTTGCCTTATAAACACTTTTGGCAAATTACTTTAGGGAATGGTCATATTTTCAATCAGAAGAACACATCAGGTGTCTGAAACTTAAATTATTCTTTCATATTTTGAAATCCTCATAAGTCCTTGACAAGGAGAACCAGTTTGCAGGGAGAGGAGTGTGTGCTCTGGAGTGAGGGAGACTTTCTGCTTTTCTCTTCTCCTTCGTCCAGGTCAAGTGAAGGACAATCATCACTCCAGCGGGGCTTTTCACCACCCACCTTTGGGTTCCCAGTGCCATCAGTGCGTATTTGTTGAGTGATGACTGTGTGAACAACTTTTCCCCATGCACTGGCAGCTCCCCCTCACATCCTGCATGCAGTACAACACATCTGGCATCGTAGAGGCAGGAAAAGATGAGGACAAAGGAAATGCAGATCTTCTGATGTTGGTGCAGAGTTCTAAATGGAAGAAGCAGTGTGCAAGGAAGTCCCTGAGGACAGCTCTGTTATGGACAGCAGAAGGCACTATTTATTGTTTGAATCACAACTCCTCCAAAACATAATTATGGAAAGTCTGCAGAGAAACTGGAGTTCACAGCCATATTCATTTTAGTTGGAAAGCCTCTCAGAGGGATCACTGTTGCTGAATATTTGTCTTTAGGGGGTTTCCAGTGATCAAAGTACTTGACCTGTGGAACATGATGGGATATCAAACTCCACTTGTGTTTATACTCCCACAGCACTTGCTAGCCTCATAAATGCTAGTCGACTCACATGGGGCTTGAAAAAGATCATATTTTTCAACAAATTTCCTAAATGTGCAGCTCTGACATAAGTGTTCTGGAGTAGATTTCATAGGTAATTGCTATCCTCCCTCTAATGCAGGTGCCCTCAAGTGAACTGTGTGTATCTGGGATTTTTTGGAGATGAAAGCAGTGCATCTCATTCCTGCCCCTCTCAGTGATTGCCAATTAGTAAAAATTAATTAGACATTTTACTGGCACTTCCGCTAGAGCCTCAGCAAGCTCAGTACTTGGAATCCATTTGTTTCTTCTGCATTTCCTAGCATCCTAAAGCTCCAGACATCTGCAATGACAACATTCCACATGTTTTGTAAGGTGCTAAGCAGTTCTTTGCAGGGCACACATTTGAATAGATAGCGTTACATTTTAACCAAGGACTCTACCCTCCTCTGCCTTAACTGGAGTTCATTTCTCGCATCTCATCCACCATCAGATATTCAACGATGAGATTATAAATACATTCGGGACTGCACTGCTTGGGAGCCGGCAGAGGTTGTGTCTCATTCATTTCTGTATTTCTTGTACCCAGTAGAGAAACAAGTTTGCAGAGGATTTTCAATATTATTCACTGACTGCACAAATAAACAATTCCTCTAAAAGAAATATATTCACCGACTGCACAAATAAACAATTCTTCTAAAAGAAATAGAGATGCATCTGGACACAACTGCTTTAAATAATTTCACAGGATGTTTTCACCTAAAATTTAAATTAAGTCAAAAACCCATCATGTACTCTCAGTGTCTCTGTTTATGTGGCTTTTTGTCAACACTGTGCTCCGTCCTGAAGGGGATGGGGAAGGACTTTGCACATGCAAATTATCACTTCTTGTAGTTAATTCCAAGATAATTACCTCTTTGAGGAAGCATGCCCACATCTCTAGACAAGGACACGTTTCCCTGTGATATGCTCTCATGGCACTTAAAAAACTATTACAATTTTCCATAAATTTGTGAAATTGCTTGTTTATCCTTGGTGTATCTCCTCCTCGATCTCCCAGCCTTCTAAATCCTACAACCCCCATGTTTTTATTTTCCAGTTTAGAATCTAGCTCCATGTCTGGCATACAGTTGAATGCCAGAAATATTTATCAGTTGTAAGAAGGCTCAGCTCCCCCTTGGCCTTGAGTGCACACATACGTTAGATGATCATCTGCCCTTCTGAATCAGAACAGAGCTAAACAGATCAGACAAGTACCAGTTAGCTAGACTCACCAAGTAATTAGAAACTGGTAAAGACAAAAGATTATTTTTCAAACCACAGATTGAAGGTAAAAGAAGTAGATGGGAATCTTTAGGGGAACGATTATAGGAAGAGCTATCAATATGTTCCAAATGAAGACTGAACACTAAAGGTATAAAAAAAGATATCTATCCATAAAGATTCTGAATCCTAATTTTAATAAGGCCCTTACTAACATACAAGGAGAGAAAACTGATTATATGTAAACTGGAAAATAACATACATATTGCTGTGGATTGAATGTCACCACCAAACTTATTAAGCTTAAATTGTATCCCCCAAAGTTCCAGGTACTGGAAACTTGACCCGCACTGTGACAGCGTTAAGAGGGTGGGAAATCCTATTTTGGTAATTGAAAGGTGAGGCCTTGAAGAGGTGACTAGATCGTAGGACCATGATGGAGTGAATGGGTTGATTAATTGTGGTTCTGAGGGCTTTAAAAGGAGATCACATGAGAGTCTCTCTTTCTCTCTGCTCCACCATTCTCTCCATGTGACACCCTGCACTGCTATAGAGTCACCTCATCAGATGTGTACCCTGGACTTTCCATCCTTTGAAACTGTAAGCAATAAATTTTGTTTTCTTACAAATTACCTTCTCTGCTCCACCATTCTCTCCATGTGACACCCTGCACTGCTATAGAGTCACCTCATCAGATGTGTACCCTGGACTTTCCATCCTTTGAAACTGTAAGCAATAAATTTTGTTTTCTTACAAGTTACCAGTGCCAGGTATTTTGTTGTAAACAACAGAAACAGACTAATACAGATTTAGAACATAAACTCCTGAGTGCGGTTCCTGTGTGTGGGGGTCCCTGTGTTATCCTCAGTACCTAGGGGTAAAGGCTAGTCTCAGCATCATTTGACTAGTTTGAGATCACGTGTGGATGAGGTGTGTCATCTACTACCTACATGTTTCTTACAACAGAAAAAAAAATGGCTTATTTTAAAGTTTGTGGACTCTGAATTCTGGATGGACAATATTAATATTAGAAAGTTACTGGGGGTAAGTAAAGGTGGACAAAGCATTGGTAATTTTCACCCAGAATGCCACACAGCCATATCTTAGAAAACAAGTTTCCAGGTGTTGGGACATATCTTATTCTTTTGGACTGTACAGGTATTGTTGATAAGGTACTTAAAAATAAATAGGATACTTTGGTAAAAATTGGGGATGTGTGACTGACAGTATGAAAGCTTTGCATACTTAAAGAACGTTTTCTTTTGTTCAGCACACATTACTGTCATGTGGCAGATCCATCATGCTGGAAATGCATATCCGTCTTGTGATAAATTCTGAGTAAGATTTTATTATTTTGCGACAAGTGGCCATATTTAAAAATAGTACCATTATTCATATAGTCATCACCCACTTGGGGTTTACTCTTCAAGTTTACATACTTAAAGAACGTTTTCTTTTGTTCAGCACACATTACTGTCATGTGGCAGATCCATCATGTTGGAAATGCATATCCGTCTTGTGATAAATTCTGAGTAAGATTTTATTATTTTCCGACAAGTGGCCATATTTAAAAATAGTACCATTATTCATATAGTCATCACCCACTTGGGGTTTACTCTTCAAGTTTACTATGTAGAAACATACTGCAATGTAATAAAATGGTAAGTAATAATGGAATATACTTGAGAGACTAATCAATTAAGTTGATCAATTCAACTTAACTTCTACATATTCTACAAATAAATCTTATGGTATTGACTAGGACACCAAATATTCCAGAAACAAGGACACCTGCGTTCCTAACCCAACTTACTGTTTTACTTCAGCAAAATTAAGCCACATGTCTTCCATACTCATCTCAAAAATGCAACAAAATTCTCCATCTCAAAGGCATATAATAAACTCCTTATGAGTCTACAGCTGGAGATGTTTGTTTCAAGAAGAAAGAATCAATGAAATTGTGGCAGAGAAAATGTCCCGAGTCAACTGATTGCTTAATAGAACACTTAGTTGAGATGAAACCAACTGAAAGACATTTGTAGTGAGACAGCAGCAGACCAGGAGCTGGAGTTCAGAACAGTGATAAAGGCTTAAAGAGTTTCTCTGTTTCCCCTCTAGAACCACATACAAATGACACCATCAGTTATAAGGAGTGACAGACATTGCAAGAAATCCCTCTAGGTGGTTGACTCCAGGTCTGAGAATGAAAAGGAAAAAGTGAATGATACCTGCAGAGAATATGTCATTTCCAGAAGAGTATAGAATGCTGATATTACAGCTGCATGGGTTGTGGAGGGACCATGGGCCCCCTGCCAAGACAAGAAGGTGGAGCTAAAGTCCGTCCCCCTGATCCATCCAATTCCCAAAAGGCACCCTGGGAGCTAGGGCCGTCCCGACTTTCTAACCCCGTGAAGATTAAATCACAGATACAACCGTGGAAGGCAGAGATAATAACTGGAATGTGAGACTCATCAAAATAAGCACATCAGAGATTTCTGCTGAAAAACTTCATCCGTCTCTAGTTTAGCCCATATTCGATGCCCTGGTTGTACCCCATTCTCACCTACACCTGCCCCCGACACACTCCCTCTCTTGTTACCACACTCCATGAGCTTTTACTAACACAAAATGGTATGAGTTGTAGTGCACATTTAATTCTTAAAAAAGATTATTGTAGAAAGGGAAAAAAGAAAAAAAAGTGGAAGACAGGTAATGAGTCGAAGTGAAGAAATGATAGGAGCAATGATTTTAAATGACATGAAAACTATTATCATCCTGTTGAATGATGTCTGGCACATACACCCTTGAAGACACTCTGGTAGGCTCCGAATGTATTCACGCCTCATTTCCACTGGTCCTCTCAAGCTCATGCTGACACGGACTATTGATGGCACCAGAGACAGTATCAGACTGATGGCCTAAAGACTCAATTATCTGCTCCTGCTGCCACAGGTTTTCTTCTGTGTCCCCTGCACCATGACCTATTACACTTCTTATTCTATAAAACCTCAGTCCACAGTCACCTTCATGAAGATGCCTTCCTTGCCTTGCCAAATGGCTTGCTATAATATCCTATCCACAACTCTAGGACTACAATTCTACAGTATCTTTCTAATTGGCTATTTATTTGTCTCTCTCCCTACTTTTCTATCTGTTCCTTGCTGTCTGTCAATGGGATGTTTTCTTAGTTACCAAAGGAAAAAACCATGATCCAAAAGATGAACATGTAAGACTCTGCTGGTGGACGTACATCATAAATAGGCAACAATAGATATTTCTGTATTTCTTTAGATTCAAAACTGCTTCAATCAGAACTCCAAAAACAAAATCGTACACAATGTCATTTTCTTTGAGGGTAAAACATCTGCGACCAAAAAGAGACAGCTGTTGTAATGACTTCACTGTGATATTAATATGTAGAATAATTATGAAAAACAGAGCAATCTGTCATTAAGAACAAGTGAGGCTGAATTAGAATTTATCAGTGGAATTTTATGTAATAGTGGATCATACACCATTTTACAATCTTTAGAACTGTTTGAAGTACTTTCAAAACCGTTATCTAACTTTATGGTTTCATCACCTCGTGATAGCCCTGATATATGCCTGAAAGGACATTACCACTTCTGTCTTATGGACAAGGAAAATAAAAATCTTAGTGATCAAAAGATTTTCCTAAGTTGAGGCTCAGTGCTGTTGGACAAAGCAAAAAATAGGCCGGGCAAGGAGTTATCTGGAAAAATGTGTTTAAGAAATGACTCCAGAAAAAAAAAGATACAAAATAAAATTTACTGTGAGCCTTTTATTCCATGTCACATAGACTCATAGAAGCTGGTGATTCAGACTCTCTCAGGTATGCTGCAGTGCTGTGGTGTCTGTCTGGGAGTGCCTGCTGTTAAGTGCATCACCTTGTGTTTATAGAGGAACCAGCATGAAAAATGAACAGTTAGAAATGCTTAGAAATAAAGAAATATAAGTGTTCTGAGGGGGCGGGGAAAAAGAGCAGATAAGAAAACAAAAATATTAGAGGAAACTATGGACTGTGCATAAGATATATTGTTGGTTTGTTCTCAGTATTCAACTAATTTGGTTGCCTATGAATCAAATCTAATTTGATTTCAGTACACTAAAGTTTATTTATCTTCTACTTTATAAACTTGGTTCTGAAAATTATGATTTGAGACTCAATAACTAGAAATACTGACAAAAAGAGGTGAATGTGATGCATACCAAGATAATATTCACACGGGACCACCCTGCCATGGTTAAATCGATGGAAAAGACTTACCATGAGAATCTACATAGACAGGATAATCTGTTTTTGACAGTCATTAGAGAAGAGATCAATTACATGGCTAGAGTAGCTAGCTCCAATAGATGGGTAAACAGACAGGTTGACAGACAGGTTAGTGGTGTAATTTTTCACTTTAACAGCTCTACGTATAAATGGCTTGGATATGAAGAGGCGCCTGTTGACTTTCTTGATAGATGGCAGAAAGAAACAGACTGAAAGGACCCACCCCAAATTTCAATCACACATGGAGTCCTAACCTCTGCCTCACCCCAAGCCTTTATTTGCATCATGCCTACTTTCTCTGTAACTATTGCCACATGGGTGTTTTCTCAGCTCCTCAAAAACAGCATACAGTTTCCCACCACGGGGCCTTTGCACATGCTGTTCTTTTTGCCCACATCACTTCCTCTGGCATGAGTAGCTCTTAGTTTTTCTTCCAATATCAGCCCAGTGGTTTTCTTCCAAGATAAACATTCCCTGATCCCCTGACCAGGTCCATTGTCCTTTACCCTACCACCACATGCTCACAACATCATGCCATTCTCTGCAACACTTATTACAGCAGCAATGTTAAATGTTCTGTGTGTGATTCTTTGAATAATGTTTGCTTCCCCATAGTGACTGTAAGCTACAGGAGGGCAAGAACCAAATCTACATTTTGAACTTTATTTGTGCTAGTCATCCCTGCCTAGTCTGATAGTTGGAATTGGCTCTAACCTTCAAATTGAGTTGACTTTAAACAACTTCATCACTATCCCTAAGGCTAGCTGCTCTTTGACTGGAGATATCACATTCCTTTAGACAGGCTAAAATTTCCCTCAAAAAAGTAAACATAGAAGGCATCAAGGTCCCTTAGAAGAGGAGAACCTTGGGAACCACATTACAGTGGGGAGGTTTTTCTCCAGTACTCCCTGAGTCTTTCTGGGGTTTTGAATGATGTGCTCAGTTCACTCCATAACCAGTTTGCTCAAAGAGCTCCTGCAGTCTCCTGCTTCATTCTCTGCCAGACACATTCATGACAGGGGCAAGTCACTGGTAATCTTCATGTCTTATACCTCTTTACAATGTTTGCATTTTCTTGGAGATCAAAGCCTCAAGCTGAAAGAATGAATGTTTATTGGAGGGGTTTCAAGATGTCAGTGTTTCCCACCTCCAAGCAATCATGATACACAAATTGTCAGGGTGAGCCAGCCAAGCTTCCTGCTCTGCCTGGGAAAGTTCTATATCCCAAGAAATGTCACCCTGGAATGAGAAAGGTCGAGAAGTCAACCTTTGGCAATAAGCACTGAAGGTCGGGGGAAAAGTACAAAACCCAAATGACAGTCCAAAACGTGAAGCTGAAAGTAGCACTATTTTTAATTTCAAGAGGATATGGCACAGATCATCTACTTTCCATGGTTGCCATTGCTGCTTGTGCTCTCG
>NW_007730288.1:159631-168207 GCF_000696425.1 Galeopterus variegatus | reverse complement strand
TGGTAATCTTCATGTCTTATACCTCTTTACAATGTTTGCATTTTCTTGGAGATCAAAGCCTTAAGCTGAAAGAATGAATGTTTATTGGAGGGGTTTCAAGCTGTCAGTGTTTCCCACCTCCAAGCAATCATGATACACAAATTGTCAGGGTGAGCCAGCCAAGCTTCCTGCTCTGCCTGGGAAAGTTCCATATCCCAAGAAATGTCACCCTGGAATGAGAAAGGTCGAGAAGTCAACCTTTGGCAATAAGCACTGAAGGTCGGGGGGAAAGTACAAAACCCAAATGACAGTCCAAAACGTGAAGCTGAAAGTAGCACTATTTTTAATCTCAAGAGGATATGGCACAGATCATCTACTTTCCATGGTTGCCATTGCTGCTTGTGCTCTCGGTCCCTGATGTTGACAACCGTGTCACAGTACAAAGTGACGGATCATCCATTGCTGCATCTGAGTGAAGAGACTTAAGTGCATCATAATCTTGAGTCTTAACAGTCTGCCTGCTTTCCCAAAGGGTTAGCTACTGTGCATCAAGGTGGTACCAGTTAAATCTTTATCATTATGAATATCAGGACCATGTTTCCTCAGAGCTCAGATAGGGACAATAAGGACGATCACACCAAACCAGCATGACCCAGACGTCACTGAAAAAGAAGGCTAAGCGACTGCGTTAACAAAGATGGTAGGACACGTGCAGCTGACTGGATTAGGAAGGTCAGTAACACAAGTAGAGTGCACCACACAGTACATGGAGATAGCTCGGGCATGGTACGGTGCAGAAAGGGGTGTAAACGCACTCATGGAGACTGAAGTACAAGTTCAAGTTCAAGTTCAAGTACAAGTATGACAGCAGGTGCTTCTAAATCAGCCAAAAGATTGTGTCTCCCTAAAAGACACCCCCACTCAGCTGAACGCAGAGGCTGCTGACTTAGTCTGAGCCTGCTACACAAGCACACAGGGTCCTGTTATTGTCTTCATTGCTCCGTGAAACTGACTAGTTATACTTCCTAAAACGTTCTGTGTGTGAACAAATGGGAGAATTTTGACAACAGATGTGTAGGTCTTAATCGTGTGGAGCTGATTTTGTGAGATCTTACTAAAAATTGTGCTTTTTTGTAGAATATAAAGAAATGTGTCTAATAGCAATGGCAGAAATATTAAAAATGTTCCTCCTAGCTCTTAGGTACGTGACTTGGAAAATAGAGTTTTAAATCACAGTCTTGATTTTTATGATTATTTTAATGAAACCGAAGGAAACATAAAATGAAAATTTTTGATTGTGGATATCTTGTCCAATACAAAGTAGACTCTGTTCATTTATATGTATATTTGACAGAAAGCAGAAATGTAAATTTTGGCAAATTCCATTCAGTCTATAAACTCTGTATACTCCCAGCCCTCTCCAAAAATTTTATCTTCTAAATGTCCCATATACCTTGTATACACAATGCTAAAGTTGGGTGTGATTTCCACCTTGTATACACAATGCTAAAGTTGGGTGTGATTTCCTTCCCCGTGATGTGGAGGCTTTCAGGTTGAAAGTTTTGGTCGCTGTTGTTCAGTGTCTTCAAAACATACAGAAGCGCTTTATGAGATTTTTGAATTCACAGATAGGAGGAAGTCAGCTCTGTAGACAAGATGTTTATTGTCGTTGCCAGCCATAGAAAAGACGTTGCAATGTTGACCTGCCTAAGACAATACTTTCAAAGTATGGGACAAGAAGATGTCCTTCATGAATTCAGATGGCCACTGAAGATGAGAGTGGGGAAAAGAATTACAGTGAAACAGACATGTGTATGCTGCTCCTCTGTCACCATCTGATGACCTTTGAAAAGGCCAGAAGGAGGCTGGAAGTACATGAACTGCTGCCCCTGAGTTATTCAGTGTTATGTGCAGGTTGTGACAAAAACTCATACAGTTAAAAAATGACATTTTTTTTTAAACAGGCTGCTTCAGAATTTTATTTTTTATTTTTTTAATGTTACCAGAAGGGAGAAACAAGTTAAACAGTCTTTGCTTTCTTTCTTTTCTTTTCTTTCTTTCTTTCTTTCTTTTTTTTTAAACCATTTTGTTATTTTTTTTCTGCCTATTTTGAAACATAATTGATTATACATATCTGTGCAATACAGAGGTGAATATCAATACCTGTGTACGATGTGTGATGATCAAATCAGGATCATTAGCATGTTCATCATTACAAAGCATAATCATTTCTTATGTCCATTAGCCAATTTCACACTAACCCCCCCTTTTCCTCCTGCTTTCTCACTTCTAGTAACCACAGTTCTGTTCTCTCCTTCTGAAAGTTCAACATATTATTGTGATCGTTGTTTCTGTTTACCTCTTTATTTAGCTCCGACTTATGAGTGAGGACATGGTACCTTTCACTCCACCTAGCTTGTTTCACTTAACATAATTTTCTTCAAGCTCATCCATGCTGCTGTGAATGGCAGAACTTCATTCTTTTTTTTTTTTATTTCTGAGTAGTATTCCATTCTGTTCTTTACTAAAATTGTAACGTATTTGGGAATGAACTTTGATTTCACAAGTTCAAATTACCTCTGTGCTTTAAAAGCATACTTCCCGAGAAAGAGCCATTTAAATCGTAATACCAAATCAATGTGTTTTGGAATGTTCAAAAATGTCAGACATTTTAGGCACAGTTAGCTGGTATGATGAATTTATGGATAGAGTGGACCTCATTGACAAACAGGTGATCTACCAAAACAAGCCTTTATAAAAACAGATGGACGTTTTTGGAGAGCAGGAAATCAATTCTTACAAGTCTAAACTTGCTGTTGCTAGTAAGCAAAATCCCAAGTACCCCATGCTTTAATACTTTTATGGAAATATGTTTAGTTTGATGTCATCACATTGGATTGACTCCTGGAATCAGTGTCATGTGTGTCTGATAAGATCAAAGCTTTAAGTCAAAGTGAAATTTATGTTTGACTGTATTCAGTTTTATCACAGCATGAAATAAAATAAAAAAAAAAAAAGCATGGCCTAAAGGCTGCAGGCAGTCCAGATAAGTATAACTGGAAAAGGAAAAAAAGATTCAAAATATCCTATTGCACCATAAAACAAAAATGAACACTTCATTGTTTTCTTTTAATATAGATAGTATCTGCTAATTAGTCCTATTTTTAAGTATTTTCCTTTCTAAAATTCTTACATTTCTGCATCTTAAAAATATACAATATACACACACTACAAAATTTAAACATCCAATAGAGAGTTTAACAAGTTAAAATAAATTGTCGTATCTGAGAACAGAAAAAGATATTATAAAAATATTGTTACATTTTTACCATACATTATTTGATTAGTTATTTCTACTCAATTACTATTAATTGACTCAGTTAACTAGTCTTGTTGTTTCATTTAAATAATTGCTTTCATGTAACAGAAAAGTCAAGAATACAGAACAATATATAATTTAAAGTAAAAAGAGGTTCATATCAATATTTACTAAATTCATAACATATATCTATCATTATTATATAATATTATGTTTTAGTTTTATCTGATATGGTTGTATCCTGGATTGTCTGTCTACAAACGTGGCCACTCTGATCACCAGATATATCTGCCATTCTCAGGGCAAGTCACTCCCTCTCTTTGATGCACAATTTTAAATTATATCTTTCAAAATGATTTAAGATCCACATCCAAGGCTATCCTATCAACAAAAACTTTTTCAGTCAAAGCAAACAGAATTAATAATCTGCAGTGTCCCCACAGCACTTTGTATATAGCTTTCTTATAATTTGATTGGTATTATAAATATTTGTGTGCAGTAGATCTTCCCCTTCAAATACAGACAGTCCAAGGTCAGGATCCCTGACTGTGGTAACTTCACAGTCAAAGCAAACAGAATTAATAATCTGCAGTGTCCCCACAGCACTTTGTATATAGCTTTCTTATAATTTGATTGGTATTATAAATATTTGTGTGCAGCAGATCTTCCCCTTCAAATACAGACAGTCCAAGGTCAGGATCCCTGACTGTGGTAACTTCACATGCTTACAGCATCTCTGGTAGGTGAAGGTCTTTAATTAATGATGCTTAAATATGTCTTTGCTACATCTGGTAATTAAATACAAAACAACTAAATCACAAGTTAGGAAATCTGCCACACACATACAAAGTCAATAATTGCAAATTTCTTTCCAGATAATGAGTTTTTGCCCTTTTAAGAATAGAATACAGTTTTATGAAATATAATAATTTTGTGTGACTGCCTTACAGGTTCTGATTTTTATCCAAAAAAAATCAGATAAAGCTACTCAGATGTGATATTTTGATGTCAGAATAAATGAAATATTAATTGTCTAGTTTAAAATATCACATATAAAAATCCTGTGCACAGAATCTATACGTAAACAAGATAAAGGAATGAAGAAAGTTATATCCAGTGATGCATTTATCCTATCAAAAGGAAGAAGCAGAGACAATATCAATCAAAGTGCAAAAAGAGTCAGGCAGATAATAAGTGTCAGACTGTAGAAAGTTCAAAGATTCCTTCCCATTGTGGACCCATGACAGAAAAATGACTCGTGAAGAATTTAAAAGCCTTGGGAGAGAACTGTGGCAGAATAGAACAATTTGTGTTGGAGAAAATAAGAAAGCCCTGGAGATGTCTGCTTTCTGATCATTGTTAAAAATGGCTTTGGATTTCTAAAAGTCAATTGAATTTGAGTAGTGAGTTTGGAGGGTAAGCAAGTTTTGTGCGCAAAGAGATATGCGAAGATGATGATTTATGATCAAAGGGGAAGATTTATTGCTGCAATTTTAAGAAAAGAAAACAGTGAAAAGACAGGATGAGAACAACGTGGATGGCAGAAGTGATTTCAGAATGGAGGACTACTTGAAAATGAGACTGTCAATTACGAAGGGAAGGAAAGTAAACAAGCACATAGAGATTATAAAAAATTAAATAGGAGTTTTATTATTTTTTTCTTGTTGCTATTGTTGTTTTAACAAGTTCAAATTTCTTTGTCATGAAAAAAGGAAACAGCAATCCTGACAACTGTCATACAATGAGCGTGCAGAAGGGATTCTTTGAGGTTAATCTAAAAAATCTCTGGAAAAACAGTGAGAAGCTGTGTTCAATCAGAACAGTTCAATCAGAACAGTTCAATCAGAATAAATATCGGTAGGAAGAGCAGAAGAGTAGCAGTGATGACATTTTTAAATGATTAAAGCTTCATCATATGTTGTGTGCATGTGTGTGTATAGTACATGTCTAACACACACACACATGCACACACACACACACACACACACACACCCTTGATGCAGCCAATTACACTACATCATTGAAGAAAAAAATGATCAACACACTCACAGGTAAAACTGAGATGACGTCTGACTCTGAACTATTTTTATTGTTTTAGTCAATACATTAATTCCAGAAGTAAAAACAAATGCATATATGGTCACTTTATAAACTTTATTAATACAGACCACCTAAAGGACAATTTGTCAGACACTGGAAGTACTTTTTCCTCAACACTTTGAGAATTATAAACCTGTGAAGTTCAAAAACTGTCAGAATTAAATTCCTGTCTTACATTTAAAAGTTTTATATACCGTAAAGTCTTTTTATAAGTCACTTTTTCCTAGAAGCAGTAGAAATCTGACTTTTTGGTTAGAGATTCTAGTTTATGTGCCACACATAGGATCTAGATTAAGTCACAATTACACACTAAATTTGTCATTTTTAGTTTTATTCTAAAATTTGAGGACATTGTAAATACTGAGATTTGAAGATCAAAGAAAAAATAATAGAACAGTTACTTCCTTATGCCTTGCTCTCTTTTTTATTTTTAATTTGGCATATTTTTCTTTAGTTATTCTAAATTTGTTTTATGTGCATATTTTCTTTTTTCCTTCAGATGTGCATGACTTTGGGACTTTACTTATATCTATATCATCTCACATAATGTTGGTTATTTTCAAATGATGTGCTGATAGACAGCTCTATTGTTTCTCTGGGGCACCTCATTATTTTTCAACCTCATCCTAACATTCTATTTAAAAGGTCAGATATAAAAGTAGCATCAAATTATCTATACCATCAAAACAGATCACACACAGTTTACAGGTCATGTGTATCAGTTATTATGTATTAACAAGTTTACAACTGGGCTTGTCAGCAGAAGAATACTGGGAGGCCTGACAGTCTTAATATACATTAGTTCTAAGGTGAACAGGGATGCAAAAAATACTCCACGATTTTGCTTTTGTTTTAAAAAATTATATCTTAAAACATTGTTTTATGCTTGTCTTAGTCCATTTGGTGCTGCTATATCAGAATATCAGACTTGGGTAATTTACACAAAACAGAAATTTATTTCTTAGAGTTCTGGAGGCTGGAAAGGCTAAGATCAAGGCACTGATGGGTTAGGGCCTGGTCTTTCTGTTTCCAAGATGGCTCCTTGAATGCTGCATCCTCTGGGGGTGAGGAACACCATGTACTCACATAGCAGAACAGCCTAAGAGGGAGGACCTGCTCCCGTAAGGCCTTTTTATAGCAGCATTAATCCATTGATGGGGCAGAGCCCTCATGACCTAAACACCTTCCAGAAGACCCCACCTCCCAATACTGCAGTGCAAGTTTCCAACACATGAATTTGGGGGGCACATTCAGATGATAGCAATGCCTAACTAACATTACTTTGCTATAACTCATTTTTTCCATTTTGTTTAGTATCTTTTTAAAATTTCTACAGTGTCCCATCCTACCTCTGCATGAAGATGTCTGCTAAGAACTAAGCTGCTGAAACAGCAAATATTTTGAAGAGTGACTCAATATGCAGAAGTATTTAAAGAGAAACTCCATTTTCAGAGTGTTAAACATATCAGGTAGATGTGATTCTATGCATTTACCAAGCCAATGTCCTCAGACAATTTTAAGCATAAGTGTGAATCATTTAAGTTGTCACTGATGGGACCAGAGTTCTACTTTCTTCTGAATGTGTGTGGCTTAAAAAGAATAAATAAAACAGTGATGTACTAGAGAATAAGAGAGAAGGAATTATTTTACAATTTTAAGCAT
Source organism: Galeopterus variegatus (assembly GCF_000696425.1). Lineage (NCBI taxonomy): Eukaryota > Metazoa > Chordata > Mammalia > Dermoptera > Cynocephalidae > Galeopterus > Galeopterus variegatus. Next base: position 161,147 of record NW_007730288.1, on the reverse strand, counting down.
AAGTGTGAATCATTCAAGTTGTCACTGATGGGACCAGAGTTCTACTTTCTTCTGAATGTGCGTGGCTTAAAAAGAATAAATAAAACAGTGATGTACTAGAGAATAAGAGAGAAGGAATTATTTTTGCATCCTTCCGTCCTGTGAAATACATGATTTCAGGCATTTCTTTTAATGTGAATAAGGCTTTTTGATGTATAATGGAAAAAAAAATAACAATTTATCTTTCCAACTGAAAAGATGGAACTCCCGAAGGGCATTTCATTGCTTTTTGTGTGGACAAATGTAAAAGGATTTTGGTTTGGGGCTCTGTTTTGGAGGAGGCAGCAAGAATCTTCACAAATTTAAAATGACTGAATAAGTCTTTTGTCATTGGCAGGCAATATTTGACCGAGAACAGCATGAAGATTATTCCTAAACTCCAACTTTCAACAGAATGATCTGTTTTGCTGCTGAGAACCTGCTTCACAGTGCGAAGGATGCCTCGTCTCCAGTGATAAGCGATAATGTCCTTTCTCTTTTTCAATCTTTTGAAAATTCTTATGACAATATAAATGTGAGAAAATCACTTTGAAAATTTTTCATATTGATGGTGTGAAAAACAGAAAAAATGCGGTTGAAATCCATTTTTTGGTTTTTCAGAAAAGACATTTAAGAGAGATTTGAGCTTTCCACACTCCCTTTCCTCCCTCAAGTACCCCACCCTTTCACAAGCTCAAATGCTCTCAACCTCCTCTACAACTTTCTGAATTAAATCCCTGGGGAGATTTTTATTTAATGAGATCATTATCGTTTAGTTCAATTGTTATTAATTTAGAAGAGTAAGCCGCATAGAAGATGTTTAACTAAGATCGTAAAACAAGTGAGAAATATAAAGGCCTTGATAAGAATACACCTCTATGGAAACCACCTGCTTGCACCAGGTTACCATTACTACAGGTGATCTGCTATGGTCCCAGAACTCATTAGCCCACACTCTTGGGATTAGGGTGCATCCCTACTTGTTTAAAACTTTGTAGAGTATTATGCTTCTTATACCCCTTTAAACAATAAATTCTATATGTCATACATTTTTTCAGACAATGAGATAAAAGTGAGAACAGACAGACACATGGTTAAATCTAGATATTTCCTCCTAAATTTGTGCCTTTTCATGAACTTAACTTCCTAAAAGCTTTTATAACATTTACCTGAATTAGTATTGATACTGCTATGTAATGAGTATTTAAAAAAAATCTACAAAAATGGAGGTATACATAGCCTATTCATTTCTGTATTTGTGAAAGTAATCATTTTATGTTCGACGGGGGACAGTTCCCCTGAAGGCAGCCCCATGTCCTGTGCAGTTATCAGCTTTGGTTATATTTATGTAATGAGTATTTTTAAAAAATCTACAAAAATGGAGGTATATGTAGCCTATTCATTTCTGTATTTGTGAAAGTAATCATTTTATGTTCAACGGGGGACAGTTCCCCTGAAGGCAGCCCCATGTCCTGTGCAGTTATCAGCTTTGGTTATA
>NW_007730288.1:157895-159047 GCF_000696425.1 Galeopterus variegatus | reverse complement strand
TTAGCATGGTATTTTCAAGGTTCATCCATGCTGTTACAGGTATCAGAATTTCATTTCTTTACTCCTGAATAATATTCCATTTTATGTACATACAATTTTATTTATTAATTTATTATCTGATGGACATTTGAGTCATATCCTCTTTTTGGCTATTGTACATAACACTGCTATGAACATTCATGTACAAGTTTTTGAGTAGACATATGTTTTTTTTTTTTTTTTCCTTTTTTCCCAAGCATATGTAAGAGTGGAATTGTTGGGTGATAGTATCTTTTTTAAAAAAATCTGTTTTTTAAAACTATTGTGCAATTCAGAAACAATTTTTAATTGATAAGGAAAATAATCTTTTATTGTTAGAATATGGATGAGAAAGAATACTGAATTTTCTGGGTATTTCTGATTTTTAATTGAACAGGTAGTTCTTTCATGGAGCATGTAAAAAATACAAGTATTCTTCACACAACATTAAATGAAAATACCAAGCTATTTTCCAGAGGGAAAAGTATTATCTGAATATGATTTGCAATAGAATTTTATGTTAAGATTACTTAGTTTAAGTATTTTATTAGGGATTTTCTATCAGTGGGTTCTAGGGTAATTGCAAATATTTAACTTTGAAAATGGCAACAATATCTAGGAAGGAGATGGGACTCCTTCAAGTTTTCTTTCCTTCATTTACTTAGAATGTAGGACATTTGTTTATAGGTGGCTCCAGAGGAGATTCATGTATTTTATATGTTAGAATTTATTTTTTACTGGCTGAGGAAGAAAAGTTACCTGAGAAACGAGCAAGTCAGGAAATCTAGCGATGAGAAACCTGTTTGTGTATGTTGCAAATCCACATCACTCCTGTTTTGTTTATTATCTTCACCTTATCCCAGTATGTACTAGTTTTCCATCTTCCATAGAGAAAGGAAGAGCAAACACACTCAAGACAATGAGTGCCGGCCATGTGGCCACTTTTTCTAGTGTGCTGAAGTTGCTTGGAAATCAGGCCTTTTGGTTCTTAAATTGTCTCATCATCTTGATACTGAGATTTCTTCAAACTACACCCTGCTATATTTACTGAAATAGTAGAAAATAACTAGAACTCATCGTTGAATTGGCAATTAAAGAGCCAAATAAAAAGTCTACGTTAAAAAAAAAAAAAAA
>NW_007730288.1:155999-156931 GCF_000696425.1 Galeopterus variegatus | reverse complement strand
GTTGTTTGCACCACGCTCAGCCAGTGAGCGCTCCGGCCATCCCTATATAAGATCCAAACCCACGGCCTCGGTGCTACCAGCACCGCACTCTCCTGACTGAACCATGGGGCAGGCCCTTGATTCAGTTCTTTATCCTACCTGTATAATCACAAATATTTGGATTTATGAGGTTAGTCATGAATGCTTTAGGCAAACAAATAATCTAAGGAACTTACTAGTATATAATATATTAATCTGTATTAATATATACACATTTATTATATATTAATATATGTTAATATATTAATTATATTACTATATATTATAAGTCAGATTAATATATAATCATTGCACTGTTAATGGATAATACTAATAAATAAATTTCTATGATAAAATAAGGACTACACTCTTGCTTGGTAGAAGCAATGAGAATTACCAGGTGTGAATCTGAAGTCATTTAATCTCTCTTAAACTTTGCATTTTCACCAGTGAATTAATTTGCACATGTTGATGATAAAATGCAGTGCTAGGTGTTCTGACTTCATCGTGACCTTTCAAATTCACTCTGGTTTTCCTTGCACTGTTGCTGAAAAAGCAATATCACAAATAACATCTGAAGGAAAAGTCCAGCTGTGTATTATTACACGTTTCAATTGTAAACAGACCCCAATCTCACAACTGACACAGAATCAGAAAAAAAAAGCCCACCAAATCTGCCTCAAAAGTGAAAAACAGAGCCAAACGAAAACAAAACAATTAAAAAAAAACATTTTCTGTGCTTAATTTAAAACTTGAATTTGGGAAACATTTGCCTTCTTTTAGAAAATGCTATGCTCATTTGCCATGAAAATAAGCCTAATATCAAACAAATAACAATTTTCAAATTATATTTTAATAAATTATATTTTAACAGTTAATAAATACAATAATAAACCATATATATATATATATAT
>NW_007730288.1:152762-155756 GCF_000696425.1 Galeopterus variegatus | reverse complement strand
ATCCGTTGCCGGACACAGAAAAAGACAAAAGACAAAAAAAAAAAAAATCAAGTTCTCTGTTTCAGACAAAAATTGCCTCAAATATACAAATTCAGCCTGCTGGTTTATGTTTAAGTGATCTCTCAAGATTATGCCATTAGCGTATATACTTATATTTATTAGAATTATACGTACATATTACATACTGCTTTATAATATCATACACAAACACACATGTGCACACATACAAACCAGACACCCTTGGAGATCTTATTCCATATTTGCTCATTGAATCGACTGCTTTATTTTTCACTATTTTAGTGCTTTAACTCCAGGAAATCTAATGATTAAGAAGCAGATTAATAAGTATGAAAATGTTGATGAAATTTCCTGTTGCCAAACCCTCACAACAAAGATTTCAGTAGGAAAAGACTTACAGGAAATAGATTTAAAATTGAAATATGTGAGTTATAAAAATGGCCCTTTCATTTTTGTAATATTCACTCTTTAAACACTAGTTTGTCCTTGAGCTGCTGTACTTTCTACAATGTCTCTATTTACAATGTCATTTCCAGTTCTTTTTTCAGAATTTCAGCATGTCTTATTCTATGTAGATTCATCTCCTTACTTTTAGCCAATATAAAAGGAGGGGGGAGGGATACAATAAGAAGTAAATTAGCAATACGCTACCATAACTATTTCAAAAGATTTCCTTCTAATTATCAGACAAAATGGACTCTCCCTTGACATTCCTAAAACAGTAACTGTTTTAACTAAACTTACTATTGTTTTTCTTTAATAAAATCCATATCCCTGCATAACTTCTCCAAAATGTTTATAATGAAAGCTCCAGTATGTTTGTGATGGTGATGGTGCTCTTTGAGAGTTAATATTTATCTTGCCCTGATGTCTTCGTACTTAATTCCTACTCCTTCTTGTCGATAACTCTAGAGGAGAATCAGCAATTAACTCAGTTCAGTGCATGATTCTCAAGAGCTGCTGCTGCCCAATAGAAGTTGTAAGCAAAATGGAAGAGGGATGCTGTCCCATCTGAGCCTACAATAGAGGGTCTTATTTCATTATTTTTAAATGAAAAAATCAAGGCAAATCAAGGTCAGGATCACAACAGAAGTAAAATGTGCTTTGTGTTCCACATATGCCTAAGGCAACACCAAAATAAATCTAAATTTTATTATGTACTTAATATTTTTCAGATGCCATGTAAAATGTTTTAAAACCTGTCTAGTTTAGTCTTTACTGTAATCCTGCAAGATCAATAATATTATGCCCATATCTAAATTTTATTATGTACTTAATATTTTTCAGATGCCATGTAAAATATTTTAAAACCTGTCTAGTTTAGTCTTTACTGTAATCCTGCAAGATCAATAATATTATGCCCAGTTTATGGACAACAAAATAGTTGAGAAAGAGAAAACCCGCTTCCATCGTCCTAGAATTAGCTCATCACTCACAGTGAGGCCTTGGCATTCTGCTGCTGAACACAAACAATTCCACAGACCACCCACATCGCACAAGCCTGTTCTGTGACCGTGATAGATCGAGAGCACGCTGTAGTCATGTCTGAACACAGATGAAACATGAACATCGTCAGAACATTGTCCAAACCATACAAGTGTCAAATGTCTCTATCCTGGCTCGTGTGAATGAAAAGATTTATTAAGATCCCCAATCATGGAATCCCCCACCACCATCCTGAATCCAGCTCCTTCACAGCAGCCAGCCCAGAGCAAATCCCCACTCTTAAGATCTCCACATGTCACCTGACACAAACCTAAACCCCGTAAGTCCATTCTAATGCGCTCTTGCTGTGATGTGCCATGTTTCCCCATGAGGGCTTCTCCCTGGCTGCTGCACAAAGTGATAATCCGATTCTTTTAACTACAGCTGTGTCCCCAATGGTATTGGCTGGAGGTCATGGATGTAGTAAAATTCAAGGAGGTTTAAGTGACTTCCTGAGGTGACAGATATTTTACTTAGTAGAAGCAAGTCTCAAAACCTAGTCTTCTATTGTCAGAACCTTGTGTGCCTAGATTATATTGTGACCAGGTATTTCTTTTGGACAACCTTAGTATAGCATGTGATTGGAGTCACGAGAAACTCAACTGTAGATTTGCACGCATTCAGAGGAGAGAGAAATCACGTTAGGCTGGTGGAAGGAGTTGGCAAGCAAAATCCAGGGACAAGAAGAAATCAGCAAATGTGTAGAGGATAAGAAACAGGATAATACTGCCATGAAAGCCCAAATACAAGGCGAGTCAAATGAGAATAATAAACATGTCTGTTACAGGGAGCACAGTCTTAAGTGCCTTATTCGAATTAACACATTTTCTCCAAACAACATTATGCATCAGATACTATTTTTACTCATACTTTTCAAATGAAGAAGTTGAGGTAGCAAGAAGTTAAGCATTTTGGCTAAGGTCTCACATAACTAAATGGCCACATGGTGATTCAAACTTTTAGAACAATAGATGAAATAATGACATACCTACTTATAACATCATTTATCAATTTCATTTCCTATGTTGAAAATTGGCTAAAATAATACAGTGATTTTACAAGTATTTCTGTTTTCATGAAACATGGATGGAACAGCGATCCTTGTTCCTCTCGTCACCTGCATCCAGGGCCTTCATTATTGACTAGCATTCTGAATATCTGAAAGTAGATACCCAGAGCACGTTACCTTCCTGGACTGATTGTTGGAGTGGCAGTATTTTTGCTTGATGGCATTATGATAGTCTAATGCTGAATTTTGTGTAATGTCAGTACTTCATGTTGTTTTTGTTTCTCTGTGAAGTTATATACCTGAACCATGTACTGCATTGACAAAGTAATCTTTAGGAAAAAAAAAACTTGTTTTCTTCAATATCTAAAACTTACTACAAGGAGTAAATATTCATCTGCATCAAAGTTCATTGATTTTAAAAATTAAAATAGTTGACCTGTTATAATAAACATCAAAGGAGCATTGCTTGAATTCATTCCAAG
>NW_007730288.1:145761-152152 GCF_000696425.1 Galeopterus variegatus | reverse complement strand
CAAAACAAAACAAAACAAAACAAAAAAACCCCAAAAATCACACAAACAACAACAGCAAAAATCATAATATTTGGGCACAGAAGGTAGTTACTGATTACTGCATGGTCGCTATGTATCACTGTTTGGGATGCTTTGTGACAGAATAATCTGTTGAACTATTAACTTGGTTAGTTATTTCTGTCAACTTTTATTTTAAAAAATCTTTAAACCTACAGAAAAGTCACCTGAATGATCTATTTTGGGGGTGTTCTTAGTCCACAAATCTTTCTTTCCCTACCATTCCAAGTACTTAGCAAGGATTCTATATTTCATTGCCTCCGAGGAGGCTCATATTGTGGGAGAAGATGCAGCTGTTTAGGACCAGCGCATCCTGGCCGTTTTCTTTTTTTCTTTTTTTTTTTTTCCCCCTGCTATCAGAGCTAACAAGAGTTTATTGCTGTTGTAATAGAGGAAGCACGTGCCTTTGAAGGATGAAGGTAGAAGTAACAATACAAAGTGTAAATATTGCCTCTAGCCTAAACTGGTGACTATCTCTGAGCAGAGGAGATCACAGGTTCTCTCTTTCACGTTTCCCTTCCCCCCAGAGGTGGCAGGTCTTCTGGGAGAGTGGCTAAGGTACCTCAAGGGATGCTGAACTGGAAGGGGCTGGCCTTGTGGGAGGCCAGAATATGCCATCCCCAATAGGAAAGCTTGTTCAGCCGAAGACAGTTAAGAAGAAACAGAACAGGAAAGTGCTCTGCCTTCCATGTCTTTGCTCCTAAGAGCAAGACATAGATTTACAAAGATGAATGTTGTCCTGCCCCCTTTTCTGCCAGGGAGAACAGACAACTTTAGACCCCTGTCATCTGGAGATGGCACCGGAGGAAGCCGCCTTAACAAGCTATACTAACTGGCCTTTATCGGTCATTGATTTGCCTCTAGAGAGACTCCAGGTCCTTTTCAAAGTCTCGTCACTTCTCTAAAAATTTACAGTTCTCTCTCTGTTGAAAATTCTGTGTAAGCTGGAAATCAAAGCCTCCTCTTTGAGAACTTCTCACTTTCTGGTGTCTCCCATCTCAAATGAGAAGTTGGCACCACACCCAAACTTTGTCACAAAACTACCATATTTCCACCTATTGTCCTAAAGACCCATTTATCTTTCCAAAATGTCACTTGTTTCTCCATAAGTGCCCATTCTCCCTCCCTTCTAATAAGTCATTTTTTCTCTCAGAAGTACTCCTCTGCCTCTCCCAATCCCTTATTAAGAAGGTATGTAAGCCCCAAATTCTAACCGCCTCCTTCAGTCACATTTCTTTGTGAACTCTCATTAGTATGTACATAATTAAATATGTTTTTTCTCTTGGTAATCTGTCTTTTGGTATAAGGGTCCATTCCAACTAAGAATTATTGTTGAAGGAAAAAATGATAATTCTTCCCTTATAGGCCTAAGGCAGTACAGAAGATCCTGATATTAGATTTCCAGAGACACACAATGAACAATGAGTGATTTAGTGGTTATTAGACCTACAATTTGAAAATCTTCATATATACGTATTTTTATATTTATATTATGAATATTTTTTGTTATTGTTGCTCAACATAAGAACCTTGAGGTTTTTGAATGACCCCAGGTTTAGGGGCCATCTGGGTCAGCAATAAAATTGAAGACCAATCGTATGGCTCAGACTTGATTTAAACACATGTAAGGTAACTTTTCTCCCACACTTGAACTGTCCAAGGAAGATTTACATCTTCCACGTGGCAGTGTGGTATAAAACAATCTATATTGTTTTTATTCACTGAATCCTGCCTTTCTCTGCATAGAGAGTTTAAGGAAGGCGTTCAAGGTCACACAGCTAGTAAATGGTTGAACTTGTACTCAATCCCTGGCCGGTGCAATTTAAAGCCCATCCTGTCTCATTTATCTGCAATAGATGACAGGATATAAAAGTGAAAAAGTAGTCAGGCTGGAAAAGCATAGTTTGTTGCTAGGCAACGGAAAGTATGATCAAATCTGATAAAAAAAGGTGTTCATCATCTGCTTACTATGAACAGCAGAGACGAAGACCCTGTCCTGAAAGAGTTCACTGCCACGTGCTCCAGGGCGACTGAGCTGGCTATGTAACAAGCAAGTTACACACTATGAGAGGTAGGTGTGCCCCCTCGATGGCTGCTTTGAAGATCAAATGAATTCTTTTTGCAAAAGTTTGGTTACAAAAAATTGAGTAGTACCTGGTGCCTGAAATGAACCTTTGCAAGGACAATAAGCTTGCAAAGGTCAGGTGTGGGAGATGGTTTGAGAGAAAAATAAAAAGATCACCAGAAATTTTATATTTGGCACTTCAGGCTTATCGTATATTGAGTATTAGATACTGGGGCAGTGAATGGTTACTATGTGCTAGACACCATGTGAAGTCCTTTATGTGAACTGACCCATTTAATACTTGTAACAACCTCACATGGTAGGTTGCAATCCCCACGTAACAGGAAAGGAAACAGACTTAGGAAACCAGAGAGATGTGCCCCAGATCAGATAGCCTTCTAATAACCAACAGAGTTTGAAGCCAACCCTGTCCAGCCGCGAAGCCCCTATTCTTATCTGTTGCTATGACTAACAGCATCCAGGTGTTGTTAGACAGGTGTGCTGTAACACAACCATTTCAACCATGAGCTTGAGGTATTTCTTCCCCCTTTTCCTCCTCTCCACCTCCGACCCCATGGACTGCGTGCTTCTCACACTCAGGTGCTGGGACAGCTCCTCCAACGGGCTCATTTCTCGAGTTGGGCTGGAGTGGAAATGGCTGTACTCACTGTGTTAACACGAATTTCAGGAAGAAGAAATAATTTCAGGTATGGGAGGATAGGAGAATAGACAGCTCTGTTGACTTAAAAGGAAATTGTATCTCGGGCATTGCCCATGGCATGAAAAAAACTGAGAAAGCCTCACAGAGAAGCAGTGAATTGACTATTCCAGACTCAGTAGAATGTGATAAGAGAGTGGCACATTTCCAGGATGGCCTAACTCAAGAGTTCCAAAAATAAAATGAAAATATTCATTCTGTGGGTTAAAGCTACAGGGCATGACCTGCAGGGTTTTAAGAAGAAAAAGGCTGACATTGATCCACAAGCAATAAAGAGTTTTCATCCAGCTTTCCAAAATGACAGAAGACAGAGATGACAATGAGCAGAGTCAGGGTTTGAGAACTTAGATGTAAAGAAAGAAAGGGAAGAATCCAGAATAAAGAGCATATGAACTTACCCATTAATGTGGCAGACAGCAACGCTTGGAAGCAAAAAAGCACATGCTATTTGCTCATTGTTTCGTGTCCCTCAAACATGCCACATGAATGAAGAACTAACATTACTTTGAGTGTAGAGAAACTGTCTTTAAATACCAGCACATACCATAAAATGAGCAAAGGAATTTTATTTGACAACTCAGTTTAACTTTTTTTCAAGTTTATTAGCATATACAGCTTTCATAATTTATTGCCAGCCTTCAGATCCTGCAAGATAATAAACAAAACAATTTAAGCAATCTTGTAGTGGTTGGCAATCCCATTTAGAAAGAAAACAAAATTTCCATGGTGGTGTCTATGCTTTTAAGGTCTCTATTAAAAAGAGATAAAATGATCTTAGCGTGCAAGTCTGAGTATAATCGCCTTCTCACTTTTTAATTGAGTACCACAGGAAAACTTTCTGAAACACCCACCATGATTTCTGACCATCTAATGAGGCTTTACCAAACATGGGGAAGTTCACTGATATTTCCCCAAATAAAGAAGTTTGTGTTTTGTCAATTTGGAATAGTGAACATGGATTCTTTAATAAACACCATATTTCAAGACTTCTAAATTTCAGTATTTTGCATAACCTTAGATTGGATAAACAGAGGAATTACCGTGCTGACATTAATGTATGAATAGGAAGAATGGTGAATGGCTGCAGGTGGAAACACTCTTTCCTAATGGAAATGAAATAAGAAAATATCCCCTACTAGTCTTCTATTTCTTCCTTACTACATATTTCCTTAATTTTAAATAGTTTGTGTGCATGCGTGTGCGTGTGTGCACATGTGCGTACCTTGGCTCCTAATCGCACTGGTCTTTGATCAAGTTTAGAAAAAGATTCTGTCCTATTTAGCACAAAACGTATTGAAAGAAGAGTTTAGAATATCAGAACTTTTTTATAAAATTGGGAAAATAAAATCGAAAAACTAAAGAAAAAGAAAAAAAATGAAGCAAAATAGTGGCAAACAACATCCAGGATTAACATCCTCTCCCATATTCATGGAAATTTTTTTGAAAATAAAATCGAAAAACTAAAGAAAAAGAAAAAAAATGAAGCAAAATAGTGGCAAACAACTTCCAGGATTAACATCCTCTCCCATATTCATGGAAATTTTTTAAAAAATTATTTTAAAAATCAAATTAAAACTTAATGTAAGCTCAAGAAAGAAGTTTGGAGTAAGGCAGAATGTAACATAACAAAAACAATCCACAAACCCTGCACAGAATGCACCATGAAAGAAACAAAATTTGATAAGATTTGATGCATTGGAATAAAAGAGTCTTAATGATGGAAAGAAGTGAGAAATAATATATTTCCAAATATGAGAAAGACAGTCGTTTTATTTTTTCTCCTGTGAAATGTTTTTTTTTTCAAGTCAGAGAATTAAATGTTTAAATGAAAAGGAAAGAAGGAGAACAGAAGAAATAAGATGAAATATTGCCCTCAAGTGAGTAAATATAAAGTAGATAATTTTTATAGGAGCTACATACGGTTTTGGTTTCACGTATTTGTTTGTACTTCTTTACAGAACAAGCTGAAATGTGGCAATTTGGGAACATCGAGTAGTTAAGTGTGAGAGCAGTTTTCATGAAATCAGTGAAATCAAATTTGAGGTGCTCATATATGCACTTGGGAAGAAATAGATTTTTTCAAAGTACATGGAAATAAATATATCTTTTCATTGATGTATTCATTGATTTAACCGATATTTATTTATTGCATCACGTCAGTCACTTTTCTAGGTACTCGGGGTACTTCAAGTTACAAAACAAAGGTCCTGCTCCTCTGGAGCTTTGGTTTTAGGGGAAGAGACAGAAGACAGACATGAACATGACTAACGAGTAAATGTATGGTTTGTTAGAAGGTGAGGGCTGCTTCAGGAGAAAAACGAAATGGTAGAGCAAGATGAGATGCTCACGACTGCTGGGCAGGGGAGCCAGGTCAGCATTCAGTAGGCAGATCAAAGACCCAATTTGCTCCCTCAATCTGAGGTTGTATACAAGAGAATCTCAGTTAATCTGAAATTTTACATTTACTTATTTTGGGTGTTCAATACGCATGATGGTTTTCAGATCTGAACTTGAGAACATTTCCACATCATGGTCATTTATCTGGGAAAGTGAATTTGAAGCAGAACCATACAAGATAACAAGGCCAGAGAGATACACGGGAGAATTGAAAGCAGGACATTGCAATACTGAGAGAAACATGAGGTCACAGCGACCTTTATGGGAAAGCAAATTGAGATGAGGCCGCAGTAAAAAGCAAAGCAAATGCCCACATGAGTGGACCAGCACTCAGATGATATGCATCAAGCAAAACTTTGGGTAGAAACTTAAATGTGCAGAATGTATGATATGCCTTCCAGACAGCTTTGTTAACATCCAGTAAAAATCATTAGGTAATGGTTGGTGTATTTACAGTCAATTACAAGGTACAGAAAAAAATTATAATTATTGTTTACTTTGGTCTCCAACCAGAATTCTCAAAAAGGGATGAAAATTCTCTAGGCACTTAATTCCAATTTATTTGGTTGGGAGTTATTAACACTGAGCTTATGTTGTACGCATGATACAGAAAAAGAAAATGCTTATGTGATACTATATCAGAGGATCTGGGGGAAGAAAAAAGAGCTTTTCAAAGAACATTCATTAAAGTATATAACTACTAAAGCCAGTATAACTGTAAGTTATAACTTACAAAGGACGGGTTTTGTAAGAATGGTGTCGATGTCCCTGAGGTCATCGCTCCCGGGGACTCTTTCAGGAGGATAACAACATCCAGTGTACGGCTTACCAAGGGGTCGCCATCTGTCTATTATTAGGAAGGCAATATACGTTGTCGGTAGTTGCTGCTTTTTCCCGGGACAGAGAAAGTTGCTGAAGGACCCTACTTAACTCCTTCCTAGCCAGACTGAAGTTTCAAAATACAATATTTAATATCAAAATATTAGATGGAATTAAATCTATAGGACCTAGTAAATACCTGATATTTTCTAGCCAAAGTAATGCTTTTCTTCCACAGCAGCCAAATCTCTTGATATCACCAAGAGAAATAGATTAAAAAAAAAAAAAAAAAAAAAAATTAGCTTGAGAAACTCTATTCAGGGGTTACTCAGAAT
>NW_007730288.1:140968-144761 GCF_000696425.1 Galeopterus variegatus | reverse complement strand
AAAAAAATTAAAAAAAAAAAAAAAAAAAAGAATTAGCTTGAGAAACTCTCTTCAGGTGTTACTCAGAATTAACTATCAGTGAATGTAGTTACTATCTCAAACTGTAGTTAGAAAATGGACATTTTAACAAATGTAGTACTCTGGATGAAGTTACCAATTGTACCATGCATTAACTCATGTGGTATTATGGTTTAAGTATCAGAATTCAAGAAGTGAAACAAACACTTTAATGATTAGACTTTATTTCTGAATGACTGAGAATGTAATTCAGAGTTCTGGAACCAGTAGGGTCAGCACTGTGAATATCAATTATAAGTTTTACGGGAGGAAATTATTGGAAATTGTGATGAAGTTACCAATTGTACCATGCATTAACTCATGTGGTATTATGGTTTAAGTATCAGAATTCAAGAAGTGAAACAAACACTTTAATGATTAGACTTTATTTCTGAATGACTCAGAATGTAATTCAGAGTTCTGGAACCAGTAGGGTCAGCACTGTGAATATCAATTATAAGCTTTACGGGAGGAAATTATTGGAAATTGCAGTTCATTTGTACTGGCCCAAGTCATATCTTTGAAGCTGCTTTTTGAGAGTCACATAAATATAATTGTTTCCCTACACAGGTAAGGAAAAATGTGTATGAAAACAAAGATGATTAACTGTTAAATCTGTCAGTCTCATTGGTTTTTACACGGATGAGGATTTCCTATTCTAAGTACAAATGTGGTTCAGTACTCCTCATATAATTTCCATTTCTTCATTCAATCTATTTTCACAGTGAGTGTCCAGAAATTAAATGTTAAAGAAGAAGCAAGATTATTACAGTAGAAAGGAAGGGGGAGATTTGCAACAGACCTGGGCAAAGATGATTAACTGTTAAATCTGTCAGTCTCATTGGTTTTTACACGGATGAGGATTTCCTATTCTAAGTACAAATGTGGTTCAGTACTTCTCATATAATTTCCATTTCTTCATTCAATCTATTTTCACAGTGAGTGTCCAGAAATTAAATGTTAAAGAAGAAGCAAGATTATTACGTTAGAAAGGAAGGGTGAGATTTGCAACAGACCTGGAATAAATGAGCTCAGAGATTGTGAGATGTTATTCGACCTAAATCTGAAAGCAGAGAAACATTTTATAATATAGTATTAGTAGTAACGACAGGAGCTAACACCTACTAAGGAGTTACGTGGTGCTTGACACCCAAATAAACTTTTTACATTCAAATCCTCATGAATGAACTTCATTCACTCAAAGCCCTTATGACGTGCAAGGCTCTGTACACAGTGATGCTCAACAGCAGGGCTTGGTCATTGGTGGGACAACTCTTGACTATGCACAAATGCTCATGTGTTGTAGAACATCTGGCATCACTACCTGCTGAATGCTGGTAGGGGTCCCCAGTCCTAGTGGACAACCAAGATGCCTCCCCGCACATTTTCAAACACATAGGCGAGGTGATACTAACCCCAGTGTAAACCCCCACTTGTGAGAGCTGGAAAGACATANGACAACCAAGATGCCTCCCCGCACATTTTCAAACACATAGGCGAGGTGATACTAACCCCAGCGTAAACCCCCACTTGTGAGAGCTGGAAAGACATTTTCTCTGCTCTGCAAGAGTTCATGAAGCTTGCTCCTCCCCGTATATTCATGGTATAATGTTCGAAAAGACATACCAAGTGACCTATGCTTTACACCACGTATTTTATGACATACTTCTGTACTATCTCTGAGGTGTGAACTCATATCATCCAAGCATTACAAAAATGAATAGAAATTTATAAATGAAGCTTTACAAAGTTATTTTGCATTAGCACAGCATGACTGAAAGGCCTCAAGCTTTCTTGATAAAATGTCTGAAGCTGTAAGCTGCAATGTAATACTGACTCTAATATAAAGCAATGCATCTGTGCTGGCAAAATATGTGCTATTCCAATTAATCAGAATTTACAAAATTAGAATTTCATCTACAGCAGAAAATTCTTTAAGGCAAAATCTGAATTATATATTTCATTTCACTACATTAAAACAAATCATAAATCCCAGTAACTTTGCGCAGATCAAAGAACACCATTTACCTTTCTATGATTTACTTCCTATGTAACAGAAAATTTATATAACTTTTCTTCCCTAATCTTTCCTTAAAACTTAATCACTTAAAAGTAAAACTAACTTTGTAATTCCTAATAAAATTCCTTCTTTTCATTATAGTTATATACAAGATGATTTATTAGGTTAAATATCAATTATATCCTCCCTGATAAATCACCAATTTAAATACCAAGTTCAAATGTATTATTATATCTCATAAGTTACAGTTTTGGTAGCTCTACTGTCAATACTTAAATTATGCCTATGCTTTCATGTTTTAATAGGAATATATATATATATATGGTTTTTAAATCTCTAGCGGGGAGATGATGAGACTCCCAAAAGTCACTTCAATTTCCTGTGGGTCACAGCCTTGCCCATAGCATCATGTGACTCATTTTGGTGGCAGATTTAGTTCAGCATGTGATGGGTGCTATCAAAAATACTCAGAACAGTATGTAGTAAAGCAGAAAACTGACCACTGCTCTTTCAGGGAAACAAACACAACCAGTGTCTTGTAGAAATGGCCAAAGGAAATTATGTCAGCAGGCCTGATATATATATTTTTTTCATTCAGGCAGTCTTTCTTTTTTTTTTTCAATCATCTTACTCATAAGATATTTATTAAGACTTCAATGTCCACAACATTTCTGCCAGATTCTGTAGGGGACCCACAAATAAATTAGGGCAGCCAGAGGCAAAGTCATTGTCATCCTCCTAGCTGACACTGACACAGACACATTGTTTGAGTCACTGCTATGATTACCTTCTGCATTACCCTCTAACTCATCTGCATGAGGAGTTTTAATAATAGTCCCATTTACAGATGAAGAAACTGAGGCACACAGAGGTTAAATAACTACTTAGAAGTTCCACCACGCTGGAAGGCTGCAGAGTCAACGGGCAGCCCCCACGGGTCGGTGTTCTAAGAAATCCCTCCCAGGATTGCATTTCTAGACATGCTAGATTTCTTTCAATTAAAGTTAAAAAAATGTGTAATGTGTGGCTCAGCAGGGGGCATACATTTGAAGCAAGATCCTAAAACCACATAGATACAAAAACTCTGAAATTAAAACCTTTTTTTTTTTTAATCAGGCCACGAACACAGGCACTAGGATTCAAACCTGCCAACCACAGCAGCGTGGCAGATCTTATCAGGAGACACCCAAAAAAGCCATGAATTGTAAATAAACCCGCCCAGGAGAGGGTTAGATAAGGATCTCTGTTCACATTTTCCTTCAGATATATTAATGAATAAGAAAATCATAGTTCTTTCAAGTCTTTGCTAAAATACCCTTTCCTTCTTGATGCATCCTATACTGACTACGCTATTAAGAAGTGCACATCATCCCAAATTTACATTACCCTGATATATTTTCATAGCATGCACCATCTTTTCACATATTTAATTTATAATAACTATTAAATTATTAATATTTTTAATCTAGCCATTAGGGATTTTGTCCGTTTTGTTCACAGATATATTCCTGGAACATAGAACCAGTGGCCGAATGTTTCAGCTTTGGTGCAGGTGCAGTGGGGAAGTAGAGAGATTTCTGTGAGTGTGTTCAGTACCATGAACTTGCTCTCATTGGCTAGTTGGTGGGTGACTATCTCAGTGGACTCACAGTTTAAATTTCAAGTAGCCAATTGTCAAAATGTACTATGCACAGCCAGTAGTACAAGAAATACTTT
>NW_007730288.1:134395-140175 GCF_000696425.1 Galeopterus variegatus | reverse complement strand
AAAATAATAGATTTATCAGTTGACAAGTATGAAAAGCTAATTTCTAAGAATGAGGCCTTATTTCCTTCTTAATCCTATTGGATTTTTTTTTTTTTAATTTTAACTTCTCAATATACATTGTAGTTGATTTTTTGTGACCGTTTACCCATTCCCCTCACTGCCTCTCCCCCACCACACTACATCATATCTGTTCACTTCTCTTAACAAGTTCAAGGAATTGTTGTGATTGTTGTGTCTTCTTCCTCCCCACCCCCCTTTATTTGTTTGTTTGTTTATTTATTTATTTATTTATTTTTAGTTCCCACAAATAAGTGAGAGCATGTGGTATTTCTCCTTCTGTGCCTGACTTGTTTCACTTAATATAATTTCCTCTAAGTCCATCCACATTGTTGTGAATGGTAGTATTTCATTCTTTTTTATAGCAGAGTAATATTCCATTGTGTAGATATACTAGTTTCCTTATGCATTCATCAGATGATGGACATTTGGGCTGGTTCCAACTCTTGGCTATTGTAAATAGAGCTGCAATAAACATTGGGGAACAGGTATCCCTTCAACATGATGATTTCCACCCCTCTGGGTATATTCCCAGCAGTGGAATAGCTGGGTCATATGGTAGATCAATCCGTCATTGTTTGAGGAACCTCCATACCATTTTCCATAAAGGCTGCACCATTTTGCAGTCCCACCAACAATGTATGAGAGTTCCTTTTTCTCTGCAACCTCGTCAGCATTTATCATTCACAGTCTTTTGGATATTAGCTATCCTAACTGGAGTGAGATGGAATCTCAAAGTGGTTTTGATTTGTGTTTCCTGGATGCTGAGTGATGTTGAACATTTTTTCATGTCTGTTGGTCATTCGTATATCTTCCTTTGAGAAATTCCTATTCAGTTCCTTTGCTCATTTTTTTAATTGGGTTATTTGTTGTTTTGCTGTAAAGTTGTTTGAGTTCCTTGTATATTCTGCATATTAATCCTTTGCCAGATGTATATTTTGCAAATATTTTCTCCTACTCTGTTGGTTGTCTTTTCTTTCTGCTGATTGTTTCTTTTGCTGTGCAGAAGGTTTTTAGTTTGATATAATCCCATTTGTTTATTTTTTCCTTTGGTTGCTTGTGCTTTTGGGGTCATATTCATGAAATCTGTACACACTCCTACTTCCTGGAATGTTTCCCCTATGTTTTCTTTAAGGAGTTTTATTTTTTCAGGATGTATATTTAATTCTTTAATCCATTTTCAGTTGATTTTGGCATATGGTGAGAAGTATAGGTCTAGTTTCATTCTCCTGCATACAAATATCCAGTTTTCACAGCACCATTTGCTGAAGAGTTTGTCTCTTCCCCAGTGTGTATGCTTGGTGCCCTTGCCAAAGATAAGATGGTTGTAGGTGTATGGGTTGATTTCTGGGTTCTCTATTTTATTCCATTGATCCATGTGTCTGGTTTTATGCCAGTACCATGCTATTTTGGTTATTTTAGCTTTGTAATATAGTTTAAAGTCAGGTAGTGTTATGCCTCCAGGTTTACTTTTTTTGCTCAGGATTGTTTTGGCTATGTGTGGTCTTTTGTTATTCCATGTAAATGTATGGGTATTTTTTTCCCATTTCCGAGATAAATGTCATAGGAATTTTGATGGGGATTGCACTGAATCTGTAGATCACTTTGGGTAATATTGACATTTTCACAATGTTAATTCTTCCAATCCAGGAGCATGGGATATCTTTCCATCTTCTTGTGTCCTCTTTAATTTCTCTCAACAGTGGTTTGTAGTTCTCTTTTTAGAGATTTTCACATCCTTGGTTAGCAAAAATTAGAAATGAAAAAGGTGATATTACAACTGATACCTCAGAAATACAAGAGACTACTATGAACAACTATATACTGCAAATTTGAATATCCAGAGGAAACGGATAAATTTCTGGATACATACAAACTACCAAAATTGAGCCAAGAAGATATAGAAAATCTGAACAGACCAATAACGATAAAAGAGATTGAAGCTGTTATCCGAAGGCTCCCAACAAAGAAAATTCCAGGGCTGGACAGTTTCACTGAAGAATTCTACCACATCTTCAAAGAGGAATTGATATCAATTCTCTAAAACCTATTCCAAAAGATTGAAACAGAGGCCATTCTCCCAAACTCATTCTATGAGGGAGTTCTACCGAACCTTCAAAGAGGAACTGATACCAATTATCTACAAAGTGTTCCAAAAGATTGAAACAGAGGCCATTCTCCCAAACTTATTCTATGAGGCAAACATTACCCTGATACCAAAACCAGACAAAGATACTTCAAAAATAGAAAACTACAGCCAATATCCTTGATAAATATAGATGAAAAAATCCTCAATAATATACTAGGCAACAGAATACAGCAACACATACAGAAAATTATACAGCATGATCAAGTGGGATTCATCCCAGGGATGCAAGGTTGGGGTTTTTCTGTATTCCATACCTTTTCCTCCCCTTCACCACTGAAATAAACAAAAATATTTTTTTCTTGTATTTCTTGAGCTCTTTCTCAAGTCTCCCATAGAAACTCTTCATCCTATACCACCTCTAAAAGTCAGTGTTTCTCTTCACTGTAGCTTAGTTCTCTTATCGTCTCTCCTTGCTTCCATCCTTTAAAGGATTTCATCCATTCCTAAGGCTTTGGTGACAGATATTAGTTTTTGATCTTTTCCAGTATTTATTTGCATATATCTGGGCTCCTCTCTATAGAGCACCTACTAGATTTAGTTTTAGACAAACTTTCTTTTTCAGTTCACATCTTCCTGGTTGAAGAATGTTGAATGGCGTGCATTCCCCTGGGAAATTTGCAGTATCCAAATTCTTTCCACAGAAGTTCTGCAAGATGACAATTCAGGGATGTTTAGGAATATGCTCATAATCTCAGCACATCACAAGCCGGGTCCATCACCTGCTTCCCCATCTCAAACTATGGTGTGGCAATAGTGATCACAGAAGAGTGGATAAACTGCCTTGGGGTTGCTAAGGAGAGGAACGTCAGAGAATAAAGGAGGGAAACCAATGAGGTCATTCTTACAATTATCCAGGGAAAAGTACTGAGTGGTGGAATCATAAGGAAGGGATCAATTCAGAGCTTTGGTTCTGAACANTTAACAACCTGCCTTCAAAATTTCCACTTGAAGTTTTCACAAATAATGCACACAAATTTCCATTCCAACCCTTAGCAGTAATGTGAACTTTCAAATACAGCTGAATCCATGAATAAACAAATGAACAATAAAGAGAGACAGAAAAAGAAAGAAACAAGCAACGATCACAGTAATATGCTGAACTTTTAGAAAACTAGAGGTGGAAGGGGGGAGAGAAGGGAAGGGGGCTAATGAGGAATTGGTTAATGGACACAAAGAACAATTGCGTACTGTAATGATGAATAAGCTAACGATACTGATGTAACCACCACACATTGCACACAATTATTGAAAATCAACGTTGTACCCCACATGTATGTATTAAAAACAGAAAACAAATACAGATAGTTTGAGGCGCTGTCAGACAGAAAAGTCAAGTAGAGAGGACCCAATTGACTGAAAATGGATGTCAAGAGTTCAACAAAAAAGGCCAGAGCCGAGAGTACAATTTTTGAAGCTATTGTCAAGGTTATTTGCTAAAAGATGCCATGGCAATTAATGTAATTTTTCAAAAAAAAAAAAATAGTGTATGAAGGAAGATAATTGATATCTTAGGAAAATGTCAACATTCAGAGGGTGGGAGAAAGAAGGNGAAAAGTACTGAGTGGTGGAATCATAAGGAAGGGATCAATTCAGAGCTTTGGTTCTGAACATTTGCTGTTGCCCTGGGTCATTCACAGATGGCAAAGCTCTGCTGTCAGTTTAGACTTCAGGGTGCACAGCGATTCTCAGGGTGGCAGAGTCAAGCAGTTCACAGATATTTCAGAATCTCAGTTGCAAAAGTGACCTTGTACACCACTGCACAATGAGCATTTTGATGCATAGATCCAACCCCAACCTCTCTTGAGAATCGCTGTTGCAGAATCCTAGGTGACAAGCCTTGTCAACAATGTGAAGCCTGGAGCAGGAACCATTGTGTCTTTAGTGTCACTGCTCTCAGTTTTCACATCCAGGTGTCTGGAGGGCTGTTGGTACCTAACAATGAAAGTAAGATGAATCAGAATGATGAGTACATTTAAGATAAAAATAATAAGGTAGTTTTATTTACATTTTATCCTCCAATTGAGGATAGATTTCTTTTCTGATTATGAAAATAATATCTGATGAAGCCAAGGAAAGTCATTATTAAAAAGAAACAATTATATGCTATGTTATAAGCTCTTTACATTAAAAATATAATATAATAAATGTTATAATAAATGATATTTTAAAATATAATATAATAAGTGAAAATATAACAAGGGTGTATGTAATATCAACAAATATAAACCCACAATAGTTGCATAAAATTGTATTATATGAAATTATCTTTAATTTATGTAGACAATTCCCTACTGATGAATNTGGTTAATGGACACAAAGAACAATTGCGTACTGTAATGATGAATAAGCTAACGATACTGATCTAACCACCACACATTGCACACAATTATTGAAAATCAACGTTGTACCCCACATGTATGTATTAAAAACAGAAAACAAATACAGATAGTTTGAGGTGCTGTCAGACAGAAAAGTCAAGTAGAGAGGACCCAATTGACTGAAAATGGATGTCAAGAGTTCAACAAAAAAGGCCAGAGCCGAGAGTACAATTTTGGAAGCTATTGTCAAGGTTATTTGCTAAAAGATGCCATGGCAATTAATGTAATTTTTCAAAAAACAAAAAACAAAAATAGTGTGTGAAGGAAGATAATTGATATCTTAGGAAAATGTCAACATTCAGAGGGTGGGAGAAAGAAGGTCCATAGAAAATGAATGGAGTAACTTTTTCCACTCTAATAAGAAAATGTAGTATAACAGAAGTCAAGGTAGACGAGATGGTTTTAAAAATGGAATTATTATACCACATAATAATAATTAGCACTTGAGTCGTTCTGCATCCCAAAGTCTCAAAGCACTTTGCAGCCTAATCATTTGAATTTTAGAATACCCTTGGTACAGAAATAGTAACTCAACAGGAAAACTAGGATAAAAAGAAATAAGATGGATGGCTTAAAAGTTTACTCGACCTTGGCAATTTCAACTCAAAACCTTGGGTTAAGAAAGGAAATGTTGACTCTCTGCTAAATTACTGTATATATAATATTTACACATTCTCAGTTTTAGATGATTTCCAGAGCCATAGTTCAGCAGCTGCAGCTTAAAAGCTGTGAATTTAAACATCTCAGTGTAACAGCTGAGGAACTTGCTCTCAGAAGAGAAAAAAAAAATCCCAAGAGACACGAGCTTGGAAGCTTCATAATATTATTTCACCATCTCTGACTCTGTTTCCCACATGGGGCTTTGGAAAGATTCATCTGTAGAAGACTCAGTGAATCTTCAACACTATTTCAACAGGCTATGTGAATCTCCTTTTTAAAAATTGCATTTTAAGTTAACAAACAGTTAAATTATTTGTGTGTGTGTGTACAGTTCTATGAATGTTACCACATGTAGATGTGTAGGTTTGTGTAACCACCACCCCAAACAGGATACAGAACAGTCCCATCATCTAAAAACACTCCCCCTTGCTATCCCTTTAAATTCACGTAACTCCCTCACCCCTCCCTCTAGCAATAATGTGTTCTCCATCTCTATACCTTTCTCTTTTCCAGAATGTAATGTAAATGTAATCTTA
>NW_007730288.1:129690-133695 GCF_000696425.1 Galeopterus variegatus | reverse complement strand
TGAATGTTACCACATGTAGATGTGTAGGTTTGTGTAACCACCACCCCAAACAGGATACAGAGCAGTCCCATCATCTAAAAACACTCCCTCTTGCTATCCCTTTAAATTCACGTAACTCGCTCACCCCTCCCTCTAGCAATAATGTGTTCTCCATCTCTATAGCTTTGTCTTTTCCAGAATGTAATGTAAATGTAATCTTATAATATGGGACCTTTTGAGAACGACCTTTCACTCAGTATATGCCTTTGAGATTCACCTGCGTCCTCGCGTGTCTCGGCAGTTCATTGCTTCCTACTGCCGAGCGGCGTTCCATGGCCTGGAAGTTCCACACTTCTTTGATCCATTCACCCACTGAAAGACATCTGGGTTGATTCCAGTCTGCAGCTCTTGTGAATACAGTCTATAAGCATTCTGTACAAACTTTTGTGTGAATGCACGCTTTTATTTTTGTCTGGGTAAATACCTAGGGGTGACATTTCTGGGTCAGATGATAAATACATGAGAATATTTAATTTTATAAGAAATTGACAAGCTGTTTCCCAGAGCAGCTCTACAATTTTGTGCTGTTTTTGGACTGTTTTGCTTCAGCAATGTACAAGAGATCCAACTTCTCTGCACCTTCACCAGCCTTTGGCACTGTCTGGATTTAGTTGTCTTTACCATATACAGTTAATTCTCGTCATGCTAATACATTGTGGTATCTTAGAGTGATTTTAATTTGCCTTTCTCTAATGACTAAGATTTTGAACATCTTGTCACAGGCTTATTTGCTATTCATATATCCTCTTTGGTCAAGTGTCTGTACATGTTTTCCTCCCACTTTTTAATTAGATTGCTTGCTTTTTTCTATTATTGAGTTTTTAAGTGTTCTTTTCCTGGATACAAGTCCTTTGTCAGTATATACTTTGCAAATAATCCCACCCCACCCCCCACCCCCGTTCATGGTTTGTCCTTCCACTTTTTAACTGTCTTTCACAGAGGAAAAGTTTTGAATTCCTTTTCTTATCATCTCATTTTTTATGTAGTTTTATTGTAAGGGCTACTTATTCTCCATTTCTTTTTTTTTCCACGAGCATCCATGTGTTCACATAAACTGAACTATGTTCTTAAGATAATTTGACTTTTTTGCTCGACCTAAAGCAGTGCCTCTGAGCTCACCTTTTCTGTGAATATTCATCTTCTGAAAGCTTTTTCTGGCAGCAACTGATGTACCTCTTTCTGATGCCTTTATCTCTTAATTCTGTTCCAATTGATTGTTTTATGTTATCTGTGTATCCCCCAGCAGAGATAATGGGAGTCCTTGCACAGGGTGGTTATTTACGTGGATAATATAATATGCATTATTCATCTCATGCCTTATTTTTTTTAAGGCAATGTAGTAAGCCTGACAATTTTTGAGGATCAAGTTGCATTCTAACTACAAATAAGATTTTTGTAGTTATATATACAGTGGAAAATTATTGTTTAGCAAGAGGACTCTTAAAAAGTGGTAGGAATTGCTGTGTTATCAATATAATTGATACAACTTAAACATCAAAACAACAGAAGATAATCTGAAACTACAGGCCTGGAATTAACCACGGGAAGATCTGTATGTAGCTCATGCCTCAGTGTTTAGAGAGCATTAAACTTAAGCCACTCAAAATCAGTGAAAATCTATCCAACTTTAAAGAACCTTTACGATTAAGAAACCACATCTGGTGCTCAGAAAAAAATGAGTCAAGGAAACACTTTCAGACACAAGCCAGCTTGGAAAGTGTTTGTCTACTAAATGACAGGATGAAATTAAATTGAGAAGAAGTGTAGTCTAACCTAGTGATGACCCAATCGATCTTACGCTGAAGATCCACCGAGACTTATGAATAAGAACACTGAAAAATTAGGACAAACATGACTCATATAAGCCACAATATTTGCAACATGTCTTTTGGAGTTTTCTAATTAACCCCAGTGAAATTTCAAACATGATTTTTCTATTGCCTTAAGTGGCAAGGACAGAAAATGTCAGGCAGGACGATGATGTGCTGCTCTTGGAGAACTGCAGCAGCTGCCCCACTGTCGCGAGGGGTCACGCAGATGCGTGGAGGAATGAATGTGTGTGTGCTGATCCATCTCCACGCTTATCTCAGCCCCTTTGTGATGCATTGCTAACATCTGCAAAAGGGTTCAGTGGACACCTTTGGGAACATAGACTTCAGAAACTCTAATGGTCCAGGGGAAAGAAAGAAAAAGCTCTGAAAGCTGGCACAGATGTGTCCGATTTTGGAAGTTTAAATCTGTAATTTTTAAACAATTAATTAAGACTATAAGCATAATTTAATCACATACATGCATGGGTACATTCGCACAAACACACACATGCACACACACAAACACGCTTTTCATGGCTAATAATTAATAATGAATTCTTTTGCCTCAATTTGAAAAACTCTGGGCAGTTTAAGCCTACCTGATTTTTTTCTTTTTAAAAAATTGGATTTCTTATATTTTAAAAATAGTTTACTACAAAGTAATGTAAACATAAATGATACGTTAATCAACCACATTGTATATTGACAAAATAAAAATTAAAAAAAAAATGAATGAGGTCGTTACTTATATAATTGAAAGAACATCCACTAATTTTAAAATGCAAGTGTATGTAAACATAATATTCTTAAATTACTAACAAATTATTAGAAAAAGACAACTCAAAATGTTCTCTCCAATTAATCCAAGCAATAATACAATAATTTCCCTGCTAGTAATAGCAATTTAAAAAGTCAAAATATTTTACTACTTAGGAAAAAGTAGTTTTCACAATGGGGCCAATTTGCTCATGTACATAATAAACAGAAATTTTATGTTTATGCCATACACTCAGGTAGAAAAAAAAAAGCCTATATAAATACATTCTAACAGTGTAATATATCAGTTACTCATAATCTTTAATGAAATCATACGCTTTTTAATATTAAAACATGTTCAATTAAGGAGGGATTCACTAACCACATCCCAGGAACACATGCTTATTTTTTTTATCTTATGAAATTATTTGAATCATCCAAGGGTCCAAACCCTCTCTCTACGAAACTCCAGGGTAACTGCTGATTTCAAAGGAGACAAGCCTTCTGGAGGCAGCCAAGGGCAAAGGCCCTGTCTTCCAGGTGTGTCAGCCAGATTGGAGGGTAAGTCTGGGTCAACCTGGATAGTTTATTAGGCCCTGAGGAATTACCCATCTGATGAGGACCACAGATGAGATGCCCTCCTAACAAAAGATGATGTCAGCAGTCACCAGCTTATGGAGGAGTCATTTATAATACTGCTTATCATACGGATAAAATTCATTAGTATGTACGGTAACTTAATAAGCATCAATCACTTATAATTAAATGGCTACTGCTGTGTCACTCGAAATTTGAGGATATGACTAAAGATCTAAGAAACCAAAGCACAGCTAAATATTTTAATGAATAAAAGAGAGCACAATGTCTTGAAGCATGAGCTAGCCAGGCTGTGTGGCCTTTGCCCATGAGTTTTCTCCTCTTCCTGGCTAACCCTGCTTATGTTCCAGTGGACATACAGATTCCACAACCCCTTCCTGAAGGGTGGCTCAGACCCACCTCTGTCCTCACAGTGCTCTGATCAGAACCCTCTGTGTTCACTTACATTTCATTCCATTTGTTTAACAAGGTCTCCCACCATACGGGCAGCAGCCTAATATGGGGGGCTTTGTCTTAACCACACTAGTTTTCTTAGCGCTCAGCATGTGGCTGGTAGGTCCTCACCATTTGAAGGAATGAATGAACACTGCATGAGTGAATAATTGTTAACAAGCAGAAGAATGAGCCCATAGTTCTACCATTGACAAGTCCTGTAACTTTGAGATGTCACTTAACCTTTCTAGGCCTTAAGATAAATAATAATAATAAAAATAAAAATAATAATAAAACTAATAATAATAATAATAATAATAATAATAATAATAAATAAATTAGAACTTGGGTAAGCAGTCAGGAAAGAGAA
>NW_007730288.1:127707-129216 GCF_000696425.1 Galeopterus variegatus | reverse complement strand
TAATAATAATAATAATAATAATAAATAAATTAGAACTTGGGTAAGCAGTCAGGAAAGAGAACTTTCCAGATAGGGGGAGAATTTGGAAACAGGAAGTCCTCAGTGAACGAAGGACCTTCATGAAATAGCAGACGATCCAGCAAGCTTTGGTGTTCCTCAGACTTCATGCTTTTGACTTTTCCTTCAACCTCAGACTTTCACACTGTGTACTCTGAAGCCCCTAAAGTGTAGTTCTGTGGTCCAATCTGTATTTTCAGATAAACGGTGAGGAAAGCCACTTCCAGCTCCCCTAGGATGGCCCTGAGTGGCCACAGCCACGCCTTTGCCCGCTCTGCTGTCCCTGCAGGGTTTGTGTGGAAGGCGAACTGATTACATCTCACTCCTTTTATTTGGACCTTGAGTCAAGCTTGATTGCCACATGACAGATGAACTGGCACCACCTGAAGGAAGTGATGGCATCTCAGCAGAATTTGACAGTGACAGAATTGTAGAAACCATCATTGTAGGGGAACAGTTGGCTGGTCACCATGCCTGACATCTTTGCATCTAGTGTCCATGGGGTTCCAAGTTAGCTTTTCCTAAAGAACCAGAGCCAGACTCCCGCTGTTCTCATTTTTCGAGCAGAAGAGGATGGTTGTAGCCATGGAGAAAAGCGAGGGTTCTTTGGCCACCCCACGTTTTTCCATAGCTCACGCTCATTCGGCTTCCTGGGCTCCGATCTTCACTGCAGCCTCTCACATCCTGGCCTTGGGGACCTCGCCCTGCTTTCTCGCTGCCCGAGGTCACTCTTCCCCTGCCTCCTGACAGCTGGCTCTGTCCCCTTCTTTCTATCTCAGCCACCTGCTCAAAGAGCCCCAACAACTATCCGAAGCGAAAACCCCATCCCAGCAAGATAGTCTCCCTTCATTTACTTCCTAGACCATGTATCCCAAGTGATAACTCTTTCCCTATTTGTTCCCTGTTTACTTCCTGTACACCCCACTAGCATGGAAACATTTAAGCCACTTTATCAGCACTATGTCCACAGAGCCATGAAGAACATGATACATATAGTAAATGATCAGCAAATAATTGTTAAGCGAATGAAATGCATCCTTGCAGAATAAGGCAGAATCCAAGAAATTTCCCTTATTTAATACTTCTAAGGCTAAAGCAAATTACTTGGGGTTTTAAAGTATGAGCTGTGATTATTTTAGTATACTCATAATTACGCATACGTGTATAAGATAGACTTATTCCACACAAAAGTGCCATGTCAAAAATACCATCTGTCGGGACAACCCAGCAGCTATTACAGGGTAAACATGAGGCAACGAATATTGCAAATCACCAAAGCTATAGGGAAAACACATATCAATTACATAATAATTACAGAAATTGGAATCTGTACAGAATGCTGAAGCTAATCATCTATGACAATATAGAAAGATACTTATATCTAAGTAATATATATGAACTATGAACTATTTTCACCACTCTCTCAGTTAAACTTCAAAAATAATATGAAAT
>NW_007730288.1:117255-127574 GCF_000696425.1 Galeopterus variegatus | reverse complement strand
TATATGAACTATGAACTATTTTCACCACTCTCTCAGTTAAACTTCAAAAATAATATGAAATCAGCATAATTACCAGAAATGTACAAAGAATACTGGTAATTTTTATGGTGGTTTTTACTTAAAAAATTTTAGTTATGTAAAACTCTCAGAGATATAGAACCCTGTCCTCTGCACTCTAATGAAAATAGCTCTGCTGAACGTCCTCATTCACAAATATTTGTCTGCATCTGAGATATTAAGATGCATTCCTATAAAAGGAAAAACTAAATCGAAGAGGATAGATTTTTAATATATATCTCAATGTGACCTTCCAGAAAAAGAAAAGTTCTTAATCACTGACACTAGTCATCAATATTCTCTCATCAGTTTTTCTCATTTATTCAATTTAATATCAAATAATGATACCTTTTGAGTAAACTTACGTTGAATATTTGTATGTTTTTTTTTCTTTTATGAGTCATCAGTTTATATTTTTTATTTGATTCTCAGTATGCTCATCTTTTTCCTAATTTGACTGGAATTTGTGTTGTAAATAATTTCTTCAGTTTCTCACCAACATTTTAATTCTATGGTACTTTCGGATATGCCAAAGTTCTGAATTTTGTAAAGACTTATTTATTTTTTTCCATTACTTAATTTTTTTCCCAACACTTATTTCTTTCTATATTTCCCCATTTTTAACTTTTTCTCATTTTATTTTTATTTTTTCCCGTTACTTTTATTTTTTCTTGTTCTTTTAGTGCTTACAAATTTCTCTCCCATTTTGCAACCTGATATATATGTGTCTGTTTTCTAGGGGATTAGGGCATAATTTTTCATTAATTTTTAATACATCTGACTTAATGTACTGATCTAACATACAATTTTTCTCTCAAATAGTCCAAGAAGCATTTATTTCCTGTCTTAGAAGCCACTGTATTGTACACTAAATCTTTGGAAGTGCTAGGGTCCAGTTAAGGTTTCTCATAGCCGAGCAAGAACAAAACAAAAGAGAAATAGGAGAAAGTGAACAGATGTAGTGTCTAAAAAGCTACTGGCTTTCAATCAACATTTTAAAGTAATTTCATGAAATCCTTTGAAATCTTATGAATTCCCCCGACGTGAAACATGTTCCTATTCAAAGATGTCTCAAAGAATCCATCCAAATTGTTCAATGATTTTTGTTTCCCTTGGCTGGGCTGTTATCATGGACTATTTTGCTACTTACTTTTGATGATTAAAAATCATTGCTAGTATTTTCTGGGCATTACAGTGTTTTTCCCAGAAGTGCTCATTCTAGTGGTGTGTGGTCCCTCATCAATAAATATGAAATCTATCTTACTAAAAATCGAGAGTTCAAGTTATTGCAAAACATCAAGCTTTTAGTGTGGTGCAGTCTAAACTCAGACTTCATAAACTACTGGAAAATTAATCAAAATGCACTACATGAAGTTTCTATATGCCCATATCTTTTGACCTGAGTTATTTAAATTGTTTGATTATTTCTCATAGAACCTATTCCAATTTCGATTTTTCTGTCTCATATGTCTGGTCCATTTATATGTCTAGCCTTGGATATTAATGAAATTCTCAAGAACTTCAATTTAGAGAAAATACGAAGCCCTGAAAAATTAGAAATTTGGAAATTAAATTTGGAATATAATCATATTTTCATGCTGGTTTATAACACACAATTGCAATTATAGTAACAAAGACAAAATGTTCTCCCCTAGACAGACTTCAAAACTTACATTAAAGTTAGTAGCAGAATTATTAAGAAAACTACATAAAAATGATAGCTATAAAAATATTTAAAATGATATGAAAACAAATTAAGTATAAATGATAAGATAAAACTTTAAAACATTTTGGAAAACATGTTGCTTTGACTAAATACAGTTGTTGCTGTTTCTTTAAATTTGAACTTTTATCAATTTTACCCAAATACAAATATTACCACTAAAAGAGACAGTTATAATGATGACTTTTAAAGAGGCTCAGTTTTGTCTATCTCTTTTTCTCTTTTTATTTATTTTGATTGTTTTAAAGTGACTGGTAGAAATCTTTATAGAAATTTACACAGTTGAAATGTATAGTGATATTATTGTATATAGTACAGGTTCTTTGTTATGGTTTGAATGTGGTGTCCCCTCCAAAATTCATGTCGAAATCTAATCACCAAGGGAATGGCATTGAAGGGAGGGGCCTCTGCTTTTGGGAGATGATAAGGTCATGACAGTTTCACCCTCATGAATAGATTAGTGTCCTGGGATTTTTGCATGTGCAGACACAGTATTCCTCCCGTTTGGAGGTTGCGGCCCTCACCAGACAGCCAAGCCTTGATTTTGGACCTGTCAGCCTCCAGAACTGCAAAAAAACAGATTCTGTTTTTTATGAGTTGCCCAGTCTATGGTATTCTGTTATAACAGCACAAATGAACTAAGGCCTTCTTTAATGTGTGTTCAGATATCTTTCAAATTAGAAGTCTGTGGATTACATAGTTGTTACACTGTTTTGCGATTACTAGACCTTCCTTTGGGAAACAAAACAAACTGTCCAAACAAAAACGAACACCCCCCAAAGCTGTTCTGCAAGGGCATTGTAGAGATCATAACTTTGGTTAGTGTCTTATTGAAAATTCCACACCTCTAAGGGAGTGTCTTTGTAAGTCATCGGATGACATTAGATTAAATTAGTTCATCTGATTGATAACAGAATGAGTCGATTCTATTGGGCAATGGGGAAGAGGAGGGATATAGATTGTTTTCCTGGGGAGAACCAGGGAATTAAATATCCTGCAACAAAAGGCTGCAGAAGGAAATTCTTTGCACAATGGAGAAAGAGAATAAGATGGCAGACAGAAATGGAATGTGAGAGGGAAACTAGAGTAATGATTTTGAAAATGTGGTTTCTTCGACCAGCAGCATCAGCAACACTTACGTAAAATGCAAGTTCTTGGCCCCCCACCCAGACCAAGTGAGTCAGAAACTCTGGGGTGGGCCCAGTTATCTGCTTTAACAAGCCATCTGGAAGAACCTGATGCACGCTCAGGTTTGAGAGTCACAAAGGTGTTTGCTTCAGAATTTTTATCTTATCTTCTGATTAGAAACAATTAAAAGAAAATTGTTTTCTAATATGTGTGTGTGTGTGTGTATTAACTTTATGTGCACATGAACATTTTTTCCCTAGAAAAATTTAACATACTGTTTGTAATTTAGTTAGAAAGACAGGAAGGAAGAAAGAAAGAAGGGAGAGATGGAAGAAGAGAGTACAGAGGAAAGAAAAGTTAACATGGAATGCTGACTTTCTGATGTAAAAGGGAAGCCAGAATTTCCCATAGCTTAGCCAAGCAATTTGTTAAAACACACAGATCTCAGGCAGCCCCCTCAAGGATCTCTTTTAGGTGACTAGAGTGCTGCGGGTGACTCTGCCTTTCAAACAAACCCCAACAGCAACTCCAATGCAGTAGACCCAAGGACCCACCCTGACAAGTGCAGACCTGAACCTTCTCTCAGGTGGGAGACACCCAGTGTAAAGTACTTTTCCTTCTGACCCAAACACATCACCATACTAACATTTCTGCGGGTTGCTGACATATAATCATTTACCTCACAGCCCTTAGGCATCCAGATGAGCCATCTTTATAGCAGTGCTTTGTATGTTATTTGCTAGCCCAATTTGGAAACTAACTTGAATGTGGATTCCCTTATACATGTGATATGTTATATAACTGGGATGTAACATCAGATTACTTTTTAGCTTCATTATTATAACTTGTTTACTTAGTGGTTGGTATACATTCATCATTATTCCAGTTGAAGACTTTAATGAAACTCGCACTCACCAAATGTTTGATTGCTACAATACCAAGGCATTGTTGTTTTTCACTTTGCCCTTTCAACAGTATTTTCACAGATTCATGCTAAAGATGATGTGATTGGCATCCTACATGAGGATGTCAAACTCAAAAGCCTCCAGGGACCAGCCGGGCAATATGAACGAGAGGAGCAAGCCAGGGTTCCCCAGAGACAGAAGACTGTGCTAAACCCCACAATGCTGCCTCCGTTCAGTAGGGTGGGGAGCGGCACAGTAAGTGGAGCTAAGTTTTTCAAGCTTTCTTTCCATAGCAACCGAAAATTTTAGTTTTTGTGTAAATTATTTTGATTTTTAAAGAACTTCCAGCACCAATAAAATATATCTGAGGACCACAATAGACTCACAATTCATCCATTTTCTACATCTCGCCAACTGTGTCTTACATACCAATCAAGCCATTTAATAAATGCATCCCTTGCTTGCTGTTCTTACAATCTATTTCCCTTATTTGAGAAACTTCTTTTCATCCTCCAAATGCACCTTCACCATAAGTATTTCATGGATCACCAAAGCAGCAGTAATTCTTGAACCACTTTCCTTTGAACCCCCATAAGTGTACCCCTTAAATATATTTTATAAACATTTTATAAGCATTCATTTAATTTTAAATTAAAGCATCTGCATGCCCTGGGAGGTAGAAAGCATTATTTTTCTTATGTTAAAGCTGAAGCCTCTGAAGCTAAGGTTAAATTACTTTCCAAAGGACCAAGTTAGTGAAGGGCCTGTCTGGAGTTCTTATCATATGATCTCAAATATAGATCTTGTTTCTCATTGGACAGTATATTTAAAGACTCAGTCACTGGAGTCAGACCTCAGTTCATATCTGGATATCCCCTGAGAAAAGGTTAAAAAAAATTGCTTAATTTCCTAAACTACAGTTTACTTATCAGTAAGAAGAGGATCATATCTATCCCACAAGGTTGTTGTAATAATTACATGTAACAGATGATATTTATAAAAGGTTTAGCAGAAGTCTTGGAATACAGTAAATGGTCATTATAAGTTTGCTTTTATAAGATAATATAGGGATTATATTAAAATAAACATAATATAACATATAATATATAACATAATACATATAATATACATATATAATATACATAATATAATATATGTAACATACATGTAACACCATGTATTAAGTGTTTATCTCATCCAAGAAATACCAGGTTTGTATACATTA
Source organism: Galeopterus variegatus (assembly GCF_000696425.1). NCBI lineage: Eukaryota > Metazoa > Chordata > Mammalia > Dermoptera > Cynocephalidae > Galeopterus > Galeopterus variegatus. The sequence goes on along the minus strand of NW_007730288.1, from coordinate 122,536 downwards.
GTAAACAAAACAAACATTTTTAAAAAGTGAAATTTGAGTACTTGACCTTCCCCCTACTGTGCTCTGTGCTCCACAAGGGGAGTTCCCTATGCCTTATCTTTGCATCCCCTAAAGTATCTAAGTATCACAGTGAATGTTTACTCAATTTAACTTAATTTTCTCCAACTTATTTCTTCATCTACAAATCTGGGAGAAATAAGACATGTTTTACACAATGACTATCACACAACAATATATTAATATTCTGATGTACTATTAAATACACAAAAGACTTTATATAGAATTAATAGAATAACTGTTTTAATATTATTTTAATTCACCATTGATTTACAAAGAATTTTTGGAATGTTCTAAATTACATGACTTATACATTTGTACCTGTGGTGGTTGTGATTTTGTGCCTGTTTCATAATTGGTAAAACTGAGACTCAGACCCTGTTCTCTCTGGCCCCAAAGCATATGCTCTTCACTAGCATGATGTGATGGTTTTGCTCTACATTACTGAGACATATAAACTTACAAAGTCTTTTTCTGTACATTCCTAAAGATAGCATAATTTTAAGGATTGTTCTAGTCAGTGAACAGTTCCTTAAAATACCGTTTAAAACCCAACAAAACACAAGGAAAACAACAAAAACAGCAACCAGCTTTTGTTAGTCCAGTGAGAGTTTAAAGTGTTCCTAAGATATATAAGCTTAATCATGGGCAATTTTTAAAAGCATTATGATTCTGAAGGCAATACCCAGAGGAGTAACACCTGCTAAGTCACTGTTATGGTCTGAGGGATGCTCTTTCTACCTTGCATAGGTGTGAGTGGCATTCTCTTTGAGCATGGCAGGGATAGGATTTTGTGAAACTCTGTTCCTCACAATAAGGCTCTCAATCACTGAAAAGAAATATAATCCCCAATTTTTCAACCTCTGCTAAAGCTGGAAATACCTAACATATAAAAACAGTTTAATTGACAAACCTGAAGAGACTGCCTCTGTGTTTTGATTTAAGCACATTTTTAGTATATTTTTACTATATAAATAACATTTGAAAGTCTAATTTCTCTGTCATTACCAGAATAGTATCATGTATCCAAACTTGCATTCTTGATTTCCTAAAGTGAATATTTTATATGTATATGTGTACACTTACTAGTAGGCAGAAAATATTGACCTTCCAGAGTAGTGAACAATTTGCTTTTGAAATGTGCAATTGATTGAAAGCTGTGGTAACAGTTTCCCCAGTGACTGCTAACCCTGGTGTTACCTGAATTTTAAAATGTTGGATTTGTTAGGAGTAAAAATAATTTAATCTTTTTTCCAAACTCCAAACATTTAATACAAACTACAGTCATCTAATTTCCGTACTATTGCCAACATAGCAACCATTAAAGTCTGGAGATACACCTGCTCAGAGACATATACAACATTAGCCAAAAAATGTTTTTAGATATGCTCAAACCACAAGCATTTAGAAGTACACAAACTTGAATACATGAGCCAATTTAGATGATAGGAGATTCTGATTAAGAATCCACAAATGCCAATGGCATTCTTTTTATAAAGACAATTCCAATAACACTCCATTAGGATTTCCCACTGTTAAATTAACTTTACAGACTTCTAATGGATTTCTTAATTAGACTTGTTATTAACAAGAATATTAAATAAATTAAAAACAGCCTTGACAGTCATTTGTAATAAACAAAAAATGAAAAGCAAGATTTATGCTCCTTACTTCTCCCCACCCAATCTAGAGCTTTTAATAACCTTACAAATGTATTGCAATTAATTACTCAACTGTCAAAGAATAAGAAGCCAAGATCATTATACATCTGCTTGAAGAAGTCGTTCTTGTTATTTTAATGATGAGGCTGGTGACTGGAGCTGCTGTTCTAGTCTTGCCCTTGAGAAGGCTGCTCTGCGTGGGTGGGGCATTGTCCTTTAACACTGTTATTGCCCAGGACATTAATTTAGTATGTCTGCATCTGCAGAAGCAGCCTTTCCCTTCCTTTATTTTCTAGATAACAAAACGGGCATTTAATCAACAGAGAAGAATAGTTTAATTCCTGATGGAGAACCCTGAATGACCAATCTCCTTGAATTTAAAAAGAGAGAGAGAAGGAAGGAGGGAGAGAAAGTGGGCCTGAGATTCTTCCCTGTGGACCACACCAAAGCCCTTATGATTTGATGCTGACTTTCATTTTATAGTGCTTTATACGTGAAGTGTGCACCTCATTTTTATTGTGGTGATAAGTATGTATAATTTGAAGCAATAGATGTGAATGTCTCAGATAAAGACTAGGTAGAAGAAAAAGTTGATCTTATTAAAATAAATGGCCTGCAGATGAAAAGTGTATTAGTCTGTTCTTATTGCTTACAATAGAATACTTGAAACTGGGTAATTTATAAAGAAATAAAATTTATCTTACATTTTCAGAGGCTAGGAAGTCCAAATTCCAGGGAACACATCTGATGAGGGCCTTTTTCTTGGTGGTGATTCTGCATGGCAATGCATGTTGTCACATGGTGAGAACAAGCTGAGCAAGAAAGCTGCTCACTCACTCTCCTTAGAAAGTGCCCAGAGCCACCCATTAAACCAGCAACCCATGACTCCGTGAGTGGATCAGTCCCTTCACTAGGGCCCACTCCCCACAATCTAATCACCTTTTAAAGACCCTATTTTTCAATTATCATAATAGGATTTTCCATCCTCTTCACCCTGTTACAATAGGGATCTAATTTCCAACACACAAACTTTTGGGGGACATATTTGACCCATAAAAGAATGCATCTCCAAATCCCAGCCAACAACTTTTAATAGTAGTAACACGGCAGTCTTCCAATATATACATGGAACAACAGACGGAAAAGGGAAAAATGTTAAGTGCTTTCCCGGAGTACAGAAAACCCATAGTCTCTACTATACTCATCAACTGAACCTCTGTTCCTTGAAAGGCCTGCTGTGTGTCGATGAGATTTTAGGAGTAGCTCAAATATTTTAGGTGTAGTATGTGGCCACCTGTGCAGTATTCTACACACCTTCCCAAGAATTCAGAAGGATCAATTGATAACTAAGAATAGGGATATTCCAGAAGAGTAGCTATAAAATAAATTTTCACATATCAAATGCTTTTTCTACTTAGCACAAATATATGTTTATGTGAAGAAGGAGAAAAAATAAACATAAAACCCCAAATACAAATTAATATTAGAGCAGAGTTTGATGGAAGACCTTAGGTAACACCAAGTTTATGTCATTCACCAAACTCTGGCACTCAGCAGCCTACATCAGCATGAACTCATTTTCTTCTCCCTGAAGAACAAGAAAGAAGCCTTACCTGTCACCTTTATGACTGTAATGTATGGAATTTTGTCACCATAGAGATGAATTAGAAAGCTTACTACATGAGCATCTAACACATTATTCAAAATCTAACTTTTTAGGCCTAAAGAGCCTAATTTTTTAGGAAATACTTCATATTGGTTATTAATTCTAAACAGCTAAATTGCAATCATTTGCTTGAATGCAATTGTCGTGATTGGTGACTATACAGATATGCCATGACCAAGATTTACAGAGTCCAGACAGTTCTATTCACTTATTCAACAAACACATACCATTGTAGGTACTACAGGCACAAAGAATTCATTCCTTTCCTCTTCCCCAAAACTCACAGTTTATTTTGAGAGTCAGACAAAGCAAGAATTAAAACTCAGTGTGGTGAGTGCTCTGGTCTTGGGAAGTGGAGCTGCTTTCCTGCATGATCACAGGGCATGGGATCTGCTTTAGGAGGTTCAGCTTCCAGAAGAGATTGTGTCTGATCTGTGTTCCACAAAAATGAACAAGGGTTAGGCAAAGAAAGTGGGCAGTCAGGGAATTCTGCAGGCTGGGAGTAAATGTAATGATCACCTACTCAGTGGTAAGGATTAGCAATACCATGGCGAGCACAGAGACCTGGTGTCTGCGCTCCTGAGTCTCTGCAGTAGCTAACTAATTAAAATAATTAAATACAGGAAAGATGAGCAAAATGAGCTGGGATTAAAAGCCTGAGCTCTGAAATGAAATACTGGGGTTTGAATCCTGGATAGCTGCGGGCTCTTGGGCAAGTTACTTAGCCTCACACAGCTGTAAGGCTGAGTGACAAAACACACAGAGAGTACTTGGCACGACATCTCACAAGGGAGTGTTACAAATGTCAGCTAATCAAGTGCTGCAAAGAGGAGCACACTTTCCATGGATGGGCATGAGATGCCTGCACGTGGAGGTGGTGAAAGGACGGAGAGAGCNATCCTGGATAGCTGCGGGCTCTTGGGCAAGTTACTTAGCCTCACACAGCTGTAAGGCTGAGCGACAAAACACACAGAGAGTACTTGGCACGACATCTCACAAGGGAGTGTTACAAATGTCAGCTAATCAAGTGCTGCAAAGAGGAGCACTTTCCATGGATGGGCATGAGATGCCTGCACGTGGAGGTGGTGAAAGGACGGAGAGAGCAAGAAAGGGGTGCAGGAGGAAGGGGAGTTTTCCTCGTTCTCTTTGATAGAAAAGGCTTGGCTGTTGAGACTTGAAGTTAAGGGCAAGAGTTAAAAGCATCGAGGTCAAAAGTAAGTTGAGTTAACCCAATAAATAAACATGTAAAGGACTGAATTTCTGTTCCTCTGAAGAATATACACAAATATCCAATAAATATATGAAGACATGCTTGACATTATTACTCATCAAGAAGTGCAAATCACAACCACAGTGAGGTTCACTTCACACTCACTAGGATGTGGCTAGAACCAAAAAGTCAGATAGTGACAACTGGGACGGGGGGTGGAGAAATGGCAGTCCTCATAGACTGGGGTTGGGAATACGAAATGGCACAGCCACTTTGGAAAGCAGTTTTGCAGTTCCTCAAACATTTAAAGATAGACTTATCATGTGGCCCAAAAATTCTCCCCTGAGGAATTTAAAACAGGTGCGCAAATAAAAACTTGTACACAAATGTTCATAGCACCATTTGCAACAGCCAAAAGGTGGAAAACCAAATGCCCAACAAAGGATGGAAAATGGATAAACAAAATGTAGTTTGTCCATAAAATTGCCTATCACTCAGCCATAAAAAAGAATGAGGTACTCATAGATATTTCCACAAGGATGAACCTTGAAAAGGTTATGCTAAGTGAAAGAAGCTAGACACAAAAAGTCGGATATTATATGATTCAGTTTATATGAAAAGTCCAGAATAGGCAAATTTATAGACACAGAATGTAGATTAGTGGTTGCTCAGGGCTGGAGAGGGGGG
>NW_007730288.1:92676-116970 GCF_000696425.1 Galeopterus variegatus | reverse complement strand
AATACACTAAAATCCATTGAATTGTACACTTCAAATGGATGAATTTGAATGTATGGTATATTGATTATATATCAATAAAGTTGCTTAAAAAAAATAAGTTGAATCAGATTTGGTCCAAAGGTATTCTTGTCACTTAAAAGAACCAGATTTCGATATCAATAATTCCACTCGATCAAATTGACTTATTTATTTGACACGTGATTTAGTAGAAGTCCAAGCCTATACATTTTTATCAATAAACCATATTAATTGAAAATAAAATTTAAGCAATACATAAGTTATTCTATACATATTGCTACTGGAGTATATGCTAATTCCACATGGCTACTCAAAAAGTTAAGAATAAAAGTTGAATTTTTAACTTCAAACTTTTCTGAAAAAAGTCTTAACATATTATAAGTTTATCTATTGAGATGATCCTATCATTTAGCATTTTAATTCATATTTCAAAAACGTTAGAAGCCAGGGCATTCAAATAGCTTATATTCCAGGACAGTTTATATAGACCCTCTTAATCCTTTCATCTATCATGACCTCCTTTCTCCTCACAGTTTATAGTAATCTCTTTTCTACCTATCACCTTGACAAACATTATTGTTGCTAAGTTTCTCATATCTGTGCATTTTCTAAAGAACTATAATTCTCCCAGATACAGATATTAGTTGAAATCAGCCTACTCGCATTCTGGACAAAAACTAGCAGACTCCCTGAATATTAATTTAAAAGTCAAATTATTGTTTTTTGAGCAAATCACTTGCTAGAAATATATTCAACTATTTTACAGGTGCAGTATTCACATTTAAAAGTGCTATCACTAAAATTGCATACTTTGAAACACTTAGCAAACATTGCCTTTTCTCATGGCAAACTCTGTTCTTTAATTCAGAATAAATAGCTTCTGTATCAGACACCAGACTTGAAAAAAGATGATCAAGATATGTTTGTCATTGAAACCTAAAAATAATGCTACACCATATGTTTAATTTTTCTCCAGCTCAACTTTATATAAAATAGCAACAATCACAAAACCAAAATTATATATATATATAATATATATATATATAATGTTATTAATTCAACAGTAATTAACTTTAAGATGCTATGCAGGCCTACTCACAAGGAAAAGGATGCAAGTATGCCCTGTTCCTTTTATATGAAGAGGCAGTTATAATTCAACCATCAGCGACCTTCACTTGTTAGAAATCTTCCTAAAATTATCTGTCATATATCTATGACACACTCATATATATATATATGAGTATAGGAGGGTACTTTAAAAAGTTCTTGGAAAAATACAATTAAAAGGTAATACAAATCTTTTCACGAACTTTTTGAAGTACCCTCATATATATACATGTATAGGCATAAACACGGGTGCATAAACCTGTATATGAGACAAATTTTACAGTTCTAGACTTAAACAGCTATTTAGAGGTTAAAAGAAAACTAGAAGTAAAATATGAAATAGTGGAAATATAGCGGCAATTTAGTGCTAAAATATTTACAGCTGATGAAATACTTTTATCATCTCTATATAGCCATATATATATATATATATATATATATATATATATATATATATATATATATATACACACACACACACATACACTTTCAAAATCTAACAGTAGGATGGGGTGATGTTTCTAGCCAGTGAACGGCAATCTAAAAGTCAAAATATAAAACAAAGTATTGTGATACTCAAATTTATCAGAATTCACCCTTCTGCTGAAATGAGTGAGATAACTAAGTGCACAAACGTGATAACAGCACGCTATGCGTAGGGCAATCTAAATTAGGAAAAATCAACCTAAACGAGCTGCCTATTTTGCTTTCATAATGGAGGTGGCCTGACACATGCTTCTAACCAAGTGGCCTGAAATGTTCAAATACACTGTCTGGGACATCCAAAGAGAATACCATTTTGACTTTACCATATCATTTAGTTAGAAAAGCTTGGCATTTGTGAATATGATCAATATTCCCAGTTCATAGACTACTTTATTTCCAATTAATCTAACAATAAATGAGAATAGACGTGGTAACTATTCAGAATGAAGAAAACCAGCAATTTTCCTCCAACTTTTCCACTAGAATAAACAAAATTTTGTCTCAGAGGCAAAAGAGGAGTATGAACAACCTCCAGCATCCGAATTTCAGTGTCTTCTAAGCCATTTTTGCTGCTAGACTTGGCCACATCTGGAATCTAACAGTATGCATTGGTTTAACTGGCCAGAATGCCAACATGGGCATGCAGCAGCAGTGACCACTTACATGACCTTTGGTTCTGTAATCGCCTCTTTGTGGCAGCTTTTTATTTTCTTCTCACATCCAGGGAGGAGCCCACTAATGACACCAACTAATTCGGTGCGGCAGGACTTCTTTTCTCCACCTTGGAGAAGGAAAGGATGGGGAACATTCTGCACATGAGTGAGAAGTAGAAAAGAGATTCATCTATAAAATATTGTGAGCATGCCTCGTGTGCCCATCACAGTGTGAAGAGCTGGATCTAAAGATGAATGACACAGACACCACAGCCCACTGTAGGAGACAGAGTGCCGACAATAAACGATCACACAAATAAATGGACAGTGGCAAACTGTGCTGTATTCTCTAATAGAAAAACCAGGTTGCTCTGTGTTGTGGGTTGAATTGTGCCCCTCAAAGGATATACCCCCCGGGACCTATAATTGTGACCTTATTTGGAATAGGTCTTTGCAGATGTACTCAAGATGAGGTTAAGGTTAGGGTAGGCCATAATACAATATGACCTGTGTCCTTATAAGAAGAGGAGAAGAGGCTCAGGGCCAGACACGTGCAGACGGTAGACACGTAAAGAGACACAGGGAGAATTCTAGGAGCTGGCGGAGGCGGAGGCCAAGGGCGACCTGCAACACCAGAAGCTGCTGGAGAGGGCAGAGCAGCTCCTCCCCTGGAGCCCTCAGAGACAGCCTGGCTCTGCAGATGCCACATGGCAGACCACCAGTGTGCAGAAGGTGAGAGAACACATCTCTGTTGTTTTAAGCCACCTGGTTTGTGGCGCTTTGTTAAAGCAGCTGGGACAGACCTCATGGTAACAGACCCTGAGAGACCCACAGGGATGCCTGAGCTTGTCCCTGAGGAGTGGAGGGAGGCGGTCAGGACAGACCTCCCTGAAGAAGTAGAGTTGGAGCCTGAGTTCTGTGGGGTGAGCAGGGTCAGAGCAGATGGTGGAGTGGGGGGGCCAGGTAGCGTTTCCCAGCAAGGAGTGGCTGGACCGAGGGCCAGAGGAACCGGGTTACAGGATGCATTGCAGCTGCAAGGAGGGGGTGCAAAGGATGCCCGGAGAACCTGCAGTGTGGCGAGATGGGCAGGTAGTGCCGGGTCACATAAGTCACAAGGACTGAGAAGGAAGGCCACTTAGCAAGCTCACGGCCAAGCAGGGCACAGATTCCATGCACACTTGGGAAGAGCCTTGGCAGATGCTGGTATCCCTGCAAGTAGCGGCCTCTCCATCATGGCCTTTCCTTACAGCAAACGTCTTGAATGATGTGGCATTTTTTTTTCAGGCTTCTCTTCAAATGAAAACAGGAGCTTCCTTCACGTTGGAATATTCACAGTCTCCAGCTCAAGCATCCAAGAACATTATTTTAGCTTTCTCTGGAGTCCTCTACAGATAGTCTGAAACCGTGAGGCAGGCACTTCATCCTTCCCAGGCACTTACAGCAGCAACCCAGCCACGCTTGGAAACACCCACTGGGCCTCCAGCACCCTGAGCAGCCCTGAGGACTGATTCCATTGCCACTTAGACGCTCTGCAGACAGCCCTCATGCAAGGCTGGAAGGTTGCCACTTGATTTAGTGCTCTTAACAGACACCTCCTGCGCGTGCCCTCAAGGCAAGAGGAATCGATAGTAGGCACAAACACACCCTGCTGAGGTTTCCAGCCTTTCCTCTCACAGGTTTGCCCAGAAAACCGCTTACATGATTCTTCTTAATTGACCTCAGGGGTGAAAAGTGTACAGAATAGAATGGCCTGAATTATTTCATTTTAAACTAGGATCAGCTCTTCTAAATACTGCATTCATCTGTAGATTCATATTCTATACTGACCTTTTTATTTGCACATCCAGGGGGCAAAAGAGCTCTCTCTACAACCTCAGCACTGCTAATACAAATCAATAATACTTCACTATGAGGCAAGTTTAATTATTTTGTGGTTGTTTCTCTCTCTCTCTCGATTAGCTTTTCAATCTATGCCTGAATAAAACTCTGAAGGCCAATGCTGAATTAAAAAGTAGATAAACAAAATCCCACTCTTGCAGCATATAAATAAAATTACCTTTTAGTGAAGAATACTAATGTGATAGATGACATCCAAGTTGTGTGTATGTGTATGTGTGTATTACTTCGCATACCCAAGTGCACTTCTTCTAGCATTCAGTATATTGGGTACCTCCTATTATAAAAGCCATATTATTGTATAGTAGAACGATTTGCAGAAAAACATTGATAGGCTTGCTTTTCTAAATCAAACTGAAATATTAGCTGTGTGATAGGCTCTGAGTTACTTGGTCTCTTTTATCGTCTCAGGCTATCATTTGCAAGTGGAGATAATAATACCCGCCTCATAGTTTTGTTAAGAAAATTAAATGATAAAGTATTTGTAGAGGTCTTCTCTGACGCTTGGGGAGAATCCAATAAATGGTGATCATTAATACATAAATAGAATGCACAAATTACTGTGTGCATTCTTTGACTTTTAAGGCATCAGAAGAGGAACTCATGTGTATAATAAAATGAGTTACAATATTTACATGACTTGAAGGGGATGGGGGATGAAGGGGTGGTTCTGGTGTTTTCTCAAAAGAGTAATGCTCCATTGAAACTGAAATCCAACAAAGCTGAATTCTGTTATGAAACCCCAGACCCTTTTATTGTATTTTACGTGCTAGAATAATGTAAGTTTCAATTATTTTGGAATTTAAGAGACTAATAGGTACCATCTATGGGTTACCAAATTATTTTTTGAACAATGATTGAATAACATAGCTAATAATTATTGAGTGTATACCATTGGCCAGGTACAATGCAAAGTACTTCTCATGAATTGGATCAATTAATCCTCACTACAGCTCCATGAGGTGATAGCTATTATTATCCTCATTTTATAGATGACGTTCCAGAAGCACAATTCACCAATGTGACACAGGAAGTGAATGGGGGAGCCAGGTTAGACTATAGTTCCATGTTCTTGACCCACACATACTGTCCTTCCATATACATCACCCTAAGTGTCCAACACTTAGTACCACATTTTCTTCCAGGGTTTGCACAGAGTTTAACAGAGCAGTAACTACCTGCTTCTCTTAAATTCTAATGTAGTGATATAGTCTAAAATTTGATAAGACCATTAGTGGAATAAAACAGTATTTTAAAAAGTACCACATTTTCTTCCAGGGTTTGCACAGAGTTTAACAGAGCAGTAACTACCTGCTTCTCTTAAATTGAAATGTAGTGATATAGTCTAAAATTTGATAAGACCATTAGTGGAATAAAACAGTATTTTAAAAATCTATATAGAAGGGCTGTGTCTGCAAGCTCAGTAGCAGGACGAGTGATTATGGAATAGAAAAAAAAACTCTATTAGAAAAGAAAAAAACAGTTGATGGCCCATTGTTGTCATTGTTAGCGCTGTCTAGAAACCCTCTCCCATCTTAGTGGTTGACCTAATGCTTACTCATCTTCCATGATCTGTCAAGTTCGTTAAAGATGCTTCCTCCAACTCTGCAGACTGTTGTGCTGCCTTTCCTGTCTTCTATAAGTTCTATAACACACAATGGAACACTGCATTGTGTTGGACTCACTGATATTCTTCTTGACTGTCCTTGAACTTGTAGAGGAATATCTAGGTTATCTCTTTATTATATATATACTCGTGTGTATGTATGTATGTGTATATGTGTTATACATATAAATTATGATAAATAAATAACTTAATCGTTACAGAGACAGCTTTGATAATTTTTTGAGAACCGAAATATGGGTTTTGTGCAACTTCTGGGTGGAAAATATAATGTGGAAAATGCATCCTGGTAAAGAAATGTTAAACTTCTAATAGGAGATTTTACCTCCCCAAACCAGGATTTAGAATCATTAGTATGTTCTAGGACTTTGGATAATGATGATTACCTTATAAAATGTTCTTTTGTCAATAATATTGATGTGGAATCACTAAATGCAAAATAGCTCAATTACCATTGAATAAAATCAGTAGAAGTTAATATCCTTCTGATACCTGTCTATGGCATGTGTCTTTGTACTTAGTAATTGAGGGGTAAGTGAAAGTTGGCAGTGATTATGGTAGAATCAGAAGGATATGCCTTTTTAAGGGGAAAAATATAGAGTTTTTTCTGTATTCATAGCTATATATTAAATAGTTCTGAAATTTTTAAGGGTTTGCCATAAAGAGTCTCTAATAATATAAAGTTAGATGTCAAATCAGGCTTGGGAGTGCAGTGGCGCTCCCGCCGAGGGTTTGGATCCCACATACAGATCGGCCGCTCACTGGCTGAGCGAGGTGCGGGCGCAACACCGAGGGTTGCGATCCCGTTGCCAGTCCCGGTCCGGTACGGGCGCGACACTAAGGGTTGTGATCCGTTGCCGGTCACGAAAAAAGACAAAAAGGATATGCCTTTTTAAGGGGAAAAATATAGAGTTTTTTCTGTATTCATAGCTATATATTAAATAGTTCTGAAATTTTTAAGGGTTTGCCATAAAGAGTCTCTAATAATATAAAGTTAGATGTCAAATCAGGTGAGAATTAATCACTTCAAAAGGTATCAAATTCAGCTCTGAAGAACCTAAGTACATATTTCAGGCTTTATTTTTTAACTTTGAAAAGATATTAATCTTCTAGAAAATTCACAGAAATATTACAAAGAAACCTAATATACCTTTCCCCCAGATTCCCCAAATGCTAACATTGTAGTACAATTACTTTATCATTCTGTGTGTGTGTGTGGTTGTGTATATATAATTTCTTTCTGAACTAATTGATAGCAAGTTGCAGATATAATGCCACTTTATGTACATCAATGTATATTTAAACAAGCCATCTTCTACATAACTGTAACAATTATCAAATCAGGAAATTAGTATTGATAAAGCATTATTATCTAACCCACGGAATTTACTGGAATTTTGCCAATTTCCCTCTAAAATTATTTCCACTAACTTTTTAATTTTATTTTCTGGTCCAGGATCCAATCTAGTTCCCACACTATATTTCCTGTCATTATTCTTCTGTTTCTTTAGTCTGAAACACTTACTGAGTCTTTGCTATTTATGACCTTGGCATTTTAAAAGAGCACAGGCTATTTAATTTTTAGAAACTCTCTTTTTTTGTCTGTCTGATGTTTCCTCAAGGTGATCCTCAGTCGTTTTAATAAACATAACAATGTAAGGAGCATGCGAGCCGTCACATCACCAAAACCATCCCAGACGGTGCTTCTCTTGAGGGTCTTCATTATACAGACATTTTTTACAAGGTCTTTGGATAATTATTCCCTGCCTTTGCCTTACATATTCTTTCCTGCATGTCCTCCTGGTTAATTTCTAACAGTTTATTTAAATTCAGCTCCAGGGCCCACCACCCTTCCAAGCCCTCTGTCTCTGGATCTATACCTTGGCCTACAGACCCTTCCTCTGTGCCTCTAGAGCATTGATCGACTGATTCATCATGAATCCATTCATCCTTATGGCTCAAATAAACATAGATGAACCACTTAATGAAGCATCGTGATTTCTAATCATTTCTTAACACTCAGAATAATTCATCATTTTGCTGTTAACACTTGAACACATTGGGATAATATTTGATCTTTTTCATCATGAATCCATTCATCCTTATGGCTCAAATAAACATAGATGAACCACTTAATGAAGCATCGTGATTTCTAATCATTTCTTAACACTTAGAATAATTCATCATTTTGCTGTTAACACTTGAACACATTGGGATAATATTTGATCTTTTTCCTTCCCTTATTACCATAGCCCAGGTCACTATAATGTTAGATTCTTGTTCCCCAGCACCTCTCCTATTGATCTGTTCCTCATTACTCAAAACTCACCACCTTAGTTCAAGGCCCCTTATCACACCACTTCTTGAATACTGAAAGGGGTTTCCAAATATTTAGTTATACCTGTTTCAGACCATGTTGTGAATAAGTGATCAGTCCTCCTTAGACATTCCTTTGATTCAGAATGTAAAGAGCTAAAAAAGAAGAGGGGTGGGTGTGACTACACCAGAATGGAGAGCTAGACCCAAAATCTGCAATCCTAGTTCAGGCTCTAGTTCAGGGCCAACAGATCTGAGATAAAATTCAAATTTCATGGTCAGGAGTTTAAGGTCTTCTGTAAGTTGGAGCCTATCTCACTATCTATGGGCTTTTTTGAAAAATTGTTATTTTTGTTGCTGTTTTTATTTTCCCTTTAGTCTCTCTGCTTATCCTTGCATGTTATTCTTCCTGTATATAGCACACACACCCTTGCATGTTAACACATATCTCCTGCATCTTAGGGTTCCTGTACATGGCACCATAACTTGGCTTTCCCTGAACGCACTACTGTGTCCTTGGTCACGCTTGCTTTTCTGCTTTCATGTCCCCCAGCCATGCTTTGTTACTTTCCTAAATCTGGTAACACCATGTCCAACTCATTTATTCAGAATCAAGTTGATATGCCTCTTACGATGTCTCCTCTGTGAATGAACAGAACTCAGTTGCTTGAATCTTACATGTGTTATACTCAATTTCTTAGTTATTTGGATCCTCTATTTATGAACCATTTCATTTATTTAATTCTTATGTTTATGTAACATCCTAGTTATTTGCATTTTGTCATCTCAGCTTTGTGTGCTCCTTGAGGGCAAGGACCATGTCATTATTATCCAGGACATGAATGCAGAATAAATTAAAAAAAAAAAAAGAAAGAAAGAAAGAAACCCGAGCTCTTCACCCCTGCCTCGCATTGTGCCAGGGATAAAAATGAATGAGAAAAAAGATCTGCTATTTTTAATGCAATTCATAGGTGTGGAAAGAAATACGTAAACTGTAAAGCTTCATTCATTCTACTGGATAAATATTACATTGCATAAGGCCATTATTTCCTGTGCCCCCACCATTATTTTCTCAGCATACTGTTAAATGTGAGGGATGGGTATCTGGGTGGCTGTTATCCTTATAACCATAACCTGAAGACCCATTAGATAATTCCTGGAATTTTTTTTTTCTTATGAAATACATAACTCCCAACCTTGATGATAAAATGGAACAGTAATACCTTAGCAGTCTCTTGTTTTCTTAAACCTCTCTTTATAATTCTCGCAGTATTTCTTCTATTCTACTTATTTCTGTTACTCAAAAGTTTCTGAGAAGGTGACCTACTACGTTAATCAGGTCAGATCTATATCTCTCCAAGTTGCTCTCCAGTCATTAAATTTTCTTACCTGAAAGCAAGTGGGAATTAATAAAAAGATCAGAATAAAAAGATCAGATTGGGCTTTCTTTTTAATTATAAGGTAAGAAAAGGTAAGAAAGCATCACATTATGCTATTAAAGGTTAACAAACATCCTCTTTAAAGTGTTAAGAAGTAAAAATTATGCAACTAAACATCGAATTCCCTGACAGGAATATGTTGCCTCCAGAGATGTGCTAAAAAACATTCACTTTAAATCTGAAATAGTAACTTATTAATACTTTATTAATAGATAAATCATATATGCAGAAGGTAAACTGAGGGAGGGTGGCCCCCACCTATGCTTTTCCAGCACATCCCCAATACCCAGGCCATTGCCTGATACTTTTTACATACCCAGCAAATGTTGCCCAAACATATAAGTAGACATAAATTCAGTATGTAAGGAATAAATATACTACATGCTTGTTATTTAGTCTCAAAATATGCTCATATGGTTATTTACTTAAACTAGTGCATTAGGCAAATTAAATTAAATCAGAAAAAAATACAGGTCATTTGACAGAATCTCCTTCTTTACAGGTGAGGATCCGGTTATTCTAAATGCCATTCCAAAAGATAAGGGAATCATGATCCCATCCGTCTACAATGTAAACTAGACTACTTTATGCATATTACATTCTCTTATCATGAGGATGTTGGGAACACAACTTACAGGCAACAAAGAAACACTTCCTACTTCAGTCTTTCTAAGTTACAGTCCACTACACCGTAGGACATTCAAGGCACTATAACATGTATATTCATAATGATTCTGGGCATCCTATAATAGAAAATAATATGTGAAAAACATAGATAATTATGGTATACTTTGAATAAAACAGTACAAGTTTTTTGTTGTTCTTTAATCAGGGTATTTAGAATATGTTTGACACATTTTTAGGCATTAAAATATGAATGCTTTATCAATGGTTTGCTTCTATCATGTAATATTAAAATATGGTACACAATAATATTAAATAGAGCTTAAAGGGTATAAAAATATTTAATTAATCACCTCTTAAATACTCTGAATTGTTCTCTAGTAAACCAATGATTAAAATTAATTATTTAGTAACCCTCCTTTAATGCATAAGATTTAGAGGCTCAGTTCTCAAATACATGTAGATGAATCTTCAACAACATCAATCTATAGTCAATGAAAAACAACACAGGCAAGGAAAAAGGACAGAAATGGTTCATAGAGAAAATTCTACCTAATATTTAAAGACTGGAAGTGTTTCTTGGCTTATAAAGGCTAGAAATTCATTACTAAATCTTTTCATAAATCTGTTTTATAACATGTAAGAAATCCCATTGTAACTAATGCACTTGAGTTTTCAAATAGTAACATTTATGTTATCATGCCTTGAGTAGTCTTCAAAAACCACATCCAATACACTCACAGTTTGTTAGACTACATACATGATACCTAACATTTTTGATATTAGCTCATTAGGACTTGCATTGTATGAAGAACATTTTAGGCTAGTATTTATAGTGTATCTAATGTTACAGGAATTATAAGAGACCCTTTACATGCATAATTTAACTTTTTAAAAAAACTTTGCAATTGCTTCTGAAGTTAATATTATGGTTAACTACAGATTACTATGCTTTAAAATTTATTTAGAAATTATTGTAATTTGCTCTTCTTAATGTCCTGGCTAAATTGTCATATCAACAAAACCTAACCAATCAAAATATTCATTGATTGACTTCACATTTAAATTAATATGGATAAGAGTAATTAAGCGTCATTAATTTGTTCATACCTTATTGGTACACATAAAGCAAATAATTAGTGAGTCACTAAAGTTATGCCAAATAGAAGCTCTTTCAACTCTGCTTTAACTAGAAAACGGGAGTATCTCAATGCCTTGAAGGGCAACCATGCTTCTCCCATCCCTGCAATGACCGATTCTGCCTTAAGGCAAGTGCCCAGCAGAACCCACATCTACTTTAAAAGAGCACATTATGAAAAAGAGAAAAATAAAATAAAATAAAAGAGCACATTGTGAGCTGAGAGCCAGGAGGTCACCAGTCCCATTCTGTGTTAGTGCCTTGAGGCTAATCAGCCCAGAGAGCTGCCTCGATTTTCTCCTCTACAAATGGAGATAACCCTATGACCTCCTGCAGCTGTGCAGCTGAGTGGGCGACAGCATAGAAAGCACCTGACACCACGGGGGTTTCCTGATGTGCAAAGATAGTCTGAGCTGAGCCCAGAGCTGAGTTCAAGGCCAGAGCCAGGGCCCATGGCAAGAGGCAGCTGGTGGAGCCCTGGGCTTCTCTGAGCAGGAAGCTTCATTTTAAAATTTTTAAAGATAATTTGAGAGGACAGAACTGTGTCTGTTCTTCTGTCTAGTTCCATAGTGTAGGCCAGACTTCTGGGGGAGGAAAGCTACAAGGAAAAGCTAACAATACCATTTTGGGGAGAATTTGTAAGACCCGAGTCACAGGTTCTGCTGCCTCAAAGAGGGGGCGAAGGTCAGTGTAGAGTTAATCAGTCCCTCACAGAACACAGGGTGCCTCCAGCTCAGGAGCACTGAGGCCGGGCAGGGACAATCAGTCACCAGGAGCGTTCACAGCTCTGGGACCCAGAGGGCTTCCCTGCACGGATGCTGACCCTGCACTCAGTGCCCAGGAGGCGCGACAGCGAGGCCCAGAGAGGCTCAGACAGGGGATAAGTCAAGATCCGGGACAGCTGGGCAGTGACCCCAGAAGGCCAGAGCCCCAAAGAGGCTGATACATTATTCACAGAAGCTTTAACTGCAGAGCTTGAAATGTGCCCTTCCTTTCTAATCGCCTCCAGTAGTGGGTCCCCATTCACATTCGCTGCCTGCGGTTTCATATTGTGTCTGTGTGAGTCTCTCTTGCTCTCCAGCTGCCACTGAGGCTTAATGATAAATATCGCCAGCCCTTCAGAGGAGGGAAGGCCTCTGCCTCTGCAGAATGCACAAGCAGGCAGCTCGCAGGCTGCAGAGGCAGAGAATGTGCAGAATGCTCAAGTAGGGGCACCCGTGTCGCTAGGCAGGAGGAATGCCAGGCAGCCCTCTCTCTGCAGCCGCTTTGCAAGTGCTGGGCACAGACAAGAGCCTCAACTGCCCACAGAGGCTTCCTCCACACAATCTTTCTCTCTTCTAAATAGTACAGGTAAAAAAGACCAGGCTGAACTTTGCAAGTGCTGGGCACAGACAAGAGCCTCAACTGCCCACGGAGGCTTCCTCCACACAATCTTTCTCTCTTCTAAATAGTACAGGTAAAAAAGACCAGGCTGAGCTGAAAAACAAGCACTTAAATTTGAGTGAGTATTGCAACTCTCTAATTATTCCAGTGGGCGGCAAACAAAATAATCCAATTGATCATTTAGCAGGCTGCTTAATTATAGTGTGATTCACCACTCCTGGCCATTAGAATAGGGTGCTGAACAGGATAATGCAAATTTCTTTGTGCAGATCATCACTCAAAATTTATTTTGTGAGGGAAGAAGATGTTTGATTGTAGTAAAAATAAATAAATAAATAAATTAAGGAAATTCTCTAGAAACCCGAATTCACTTTGGGTGACAATCATTAACTTTTCTTTGCTCAAATTATCATATTATTAATTAGTGCATCATTCACCAGTCGTCCTTCCTAAGAATAATGAAAAATAATTGTGCATATATTGGAGAAAGCCTCTCTAAATTAGGAAAAAAAAAACTTTACAGAAAAAAATTCGAAGAAATTCAGTTTCACTACTTGCAAGTTTATAGGTTTATGTAAAAATTAATAGCTAGCAAAATATATTATCAAATACAATCCATGCAGGTCTCTTTTGTTGAAACCAAACCAAATGTCTTAATAATCTTTAAATTTACGTAATAAATATTTTTAAAGGATATTTTTACTCAAATTATTATGTAGTATTCTAAAATTCTAAATCAATACATTGCATTTAAATTTAGTCAAAGAATGTACTTTGACTAAAAGGTTCAAAAGCAACATTCATTCTTTGACAGATATGCTCATTCTTTGACAAGAATGTTCAAAAGCAACATGATACATCTTCTCTTGAAAGTTTTCATTCTGATTTTATATTTAAGCTAAACTTATTTTAGCTTAACAGAATGCAAACAAATTCTTATACAGATGAGACCTCTTCTAGGGTTGATTGGAAACATACCAATTGATTAATAAATGAGAAGAGAGGGACAGATGGGAAGGGGAAGATTATATTGGGTACAGATGTGAGACATAACAGTTCTCTTTGCTTTTCTTCAAAGATGTGACAACATTTTTTTTGCATATATGTAGAAAAGCCTTGGGAAATAATATTTAGATTAAAACTTTTTTCCCATTTTTCTTTAATATTAAAACTCAAGAGGCTTTACAGAACTGCACTGAATTCACATCTATTTTATTGTTCAGCAGTTCCTTGAGATTAGGCTCTGCTTATCTGCCAGTATGTGGTAGAAGAAGATGATGAAGAGAAAGAGGGGAAAAGAAAGATAAGAAGGAGGAATAATGTGCGATGGGTGCAGGAGAAGCAAGCACCTTTAACACTACACAAGTTGCATGATGCAATTTTCCAGCCTATAATATACCATATGTGTTTGTTATGATTTAGTGGACAACAGTTTCCTTTCCCAAAAATATCAGAACAGCTTAAATCGATTTTTGAACATTGCATAAAAGTAATATCTGTTCTTTAATTTTTTTGATGGCCAGAGGCTAGCTTCTTAACAGACACTCCTTTCTTAGTTCTTTCATGTGTTTGTTTTTTTGTTTGCTTTAAGAACATTCATTCACCAAAATTTAGTGCTTATGATGCCTTGGAACTTTTAAGCACAGAAGCTACAGTAGCAAAGAAAACTAACAACACGGCAGGGACTGGTGCAGTCTATACTGAGCTCCTAAGTTAACTCTTCTCCAGGCATGGTAGACAGGGAAGTGATAACTTCACACAGCCCCATCAGATCAGGTAAAGGATGGAAACTTTGGGAAGAGGACGGGTGACAGCAGTCAAGTTTTGCCTGCAGCTGGGTGGAAGAGGTAGAACCTGCTCTGTACTGGTTATGTCTTGTCTTAACCTTCCCCCCCAGGGTGTGCAATAGATAAACCCCCAACTCATGTCTCCCCATCTCTAGCTTAACTGGGAATATTTTATATTTCTTTAGCCCTGTGACCTTTTAATATTCTCAAGTTTAGCAAAGGACCTTAATTGGTTATTAGCATTTATATTATCAAATATTATATTCGACACATTTTTTACTGTTCATTGCACAGTATTATTTATTCACTTTACCAGTCTTTTAAAAGTAAGCTATCCTTTGCTCTTTTCAATAGCAGAGAAATTATCATTGAAATCAGCTTGTCTGACAGCTACTCCTTGTACTAAAAAATGAGCCTAGATTCTTTTCCTCCCAGCAGATAAATCCTCAAAGATCATCCTAGTGTACTGAGTCTGAGCTCCTGTCTTGTTCAAAACAGTTCCTATGGTCTAAGCAGAAACCAGCTGGTAGATACTAACAGCTTCACAACTAAAATCAACAGGACTGGAAAATCAGTGGCTTTGCCAAGGAGCATGCTTACCAATATACTGAGGCTAATTCAAGGAGATTTAGAGAGTATCACTATCATCAACAGTTGCTTTAAATTCTGTCTTTTCTTATAAATGTGAAGGAGATTTTCCTGGGGTTGGGATTATTGCCAATAGAGTCAATAGGACTTGGAGCACTTCAAACAACTCAATAATATGTGGGCGTTGGCCCCACCTAAGATTCTCCACAGTCCAGACATCATCACCATCACCATCATCTTCATCATCCCCTGGATTATAGTAGGGGCGCCCATGTTGCCAGGCAGGAGGAATCTGCAGCCCTCTCTCTGCAGCCGCTTTGCAAGTGCTGGGCACAGACAAGAGCCTCAACTGCCCACGGAGGCTTCCTCCACACAATCTTTCTCTCTCCTAAATAGTACAGGTAAAAAAGACCAGGCTGAGCTGAAAAACAAGCACTTAAATTTGAGTGAGTATTGCAACTCTAATTATTCCAGTTGGGGCGGCAAACAAAATAATCCAATTGATCATTGAGCAGGATCATACTAGTGTGCTGAGTCTGAGCTCCTGTTTTGTTCAAAACAGTTCCTATGTCTTGTCTTTCCATTTGGCTTATTTTCACTCAACTTAAATTCCTATGTCGTCCATGAATTATAGGAAATACAGATCCTAATATATAGTAAATGCTCAATAAAGCTATTTTTATTAGTGGTAACAATATTAGTTTTATCATTTATAGACCATGAGATTTGCTGCAGTTTCAATATTAAATGTCCAGGGCATCTTTGTTTTAATTTTTTTCTAAATCTTCTGTGTGGATTGTTAACTATATAAATCGACAGAATAAGGCAGAGTACTAACTGTCAAACAACAGAAATAGATTTTGGCTGATGACAGCAGAAAATAAATGTTTTGAAATTGCATAAAGACCTGGAGAACTAGACTTGGGAAATAGGATGCAATATGACCCATATCACAGTCAAAATCATGCTACGAACTAACCTAGTGAGGACACTGCTGCCCACACAATGGACACCAGTGCTTTGTGTATACTGCAGACTACAGGCCACGGGACTGCTGCAGACTACACTGTCACTGATGCCCCAGAAAACAGATGATGGTTATTACTCTCCTAATTATTTTGGTTTCTCTGAAGCATGGCCTTTTTCAGATGGAAGAAAACACACTTTGTAGAACAGAACACTTGGGCACAGACAATTTAAGTGTTTTTCCTGGGGCACAAAGTCCATGGGTCTCAAATCCTATTTCAGTATGCTTTCTACATACCACACTGTATAAAAACGTACAAACAAAAAGCAAACAACTCAAATACATACAAATAGACAAAAGACTCTACAGTGACTCTAATTTGCTTTATTCCAAACAAAAAGACTTCATATTTTATCAAAAATGCCTATTACCAGTATTGTGTCTATGCATTATATCTGTGTGTTTGTATTTGGAAAAGCATTGGCATTCAGAGAGACTGAGTAGATGAAACAAAACCACAATCCAAACTGTGGATCCACTCAGGCCACTGGCTTAATAACTCTGAAAGCCTTCCCCCGATCATTTTCCAAGGAAAAAAAATATATACAAATGTTGATGAAGATGGGTTCAGGAGGGAAAAACACTCCAAAATGTTCCATAAAATTAACGGTAAATATGGGAATTAAACTTGAGTCTCTCTAACGATAGCATTCCAATATACTAACATTTATCTCTCTACATTTCACATTTCTTGAAACAAAGTACAAGGAGCAATGGAATTTGCTTAGGCTTATTTCCACAATAAGAGTGTAACGCAACCATTCCTACCCTTGACATTGGTTTCAGGTGTAGCTTGAACTGGAATTTGGTTTGGAGAGGTGGAGGTAATGGAAAAAGATGGTGGTTGATTCTATATGTTGACTTGACCAGTCTAATGCCCAGATAGCTGGTACAAATTATTTCTGCGAGTATCTGAGAGGGTATTTGCAGAAGAGATTAGCATTTGAATCAGTAGACTACATAAGGAAGATCACTCCCACCTTTGCCTGTGGGGATCATCCAGTCTGTTGGGGGCCTGAACAGAACAAAAAAGCGAAGGAAGGGCAAGTTTGCTTTCTTCTTGAGCTGGGATGTATTATTAGTCCATTTCTGCTGCTTATAGTAAAATACCTGAAACTGGGTGATCTATAAAGAAAACAAAATTTATTGCTTACAGTTTCCAAGGCTGGGAAGTCCACAGTGCAGAGAACACACCTGGGGAAGGCCACCTTTGGTGGTGGCTTTACAGCAACACAGGGGTCTCACATTGCAGAAGATGGCAGAGCAGAGAGAGAGACTAACTTCTCATGTGCTCTTCTTTTAAAGCCTTCAGAACCACATCCCTGACCACCATTATTAATCCATTCACTATGGTGTTGTCTTACAATCTAATCACCTCTTCAAGGCCCCACCTTTCAATTACCATAATAGGATTTCCCACCCCCAACAGTTACAGTGAGGATTAAGTTTTGGGGGGATATTCAACCCAAGGCATGGGACATCCATCTTCTCCTGCCCACAGATGTCAGTACTTCTGGTTCTCAGGCTTTTGGACTCAGACTGGGACTTCACCATTGGTGCACTGCTTTTGGGCCAGTGGGCTTGGACTGGGCTAAGCCAGAGGCTTTCCTGGGCCTCCAGCTTATAGATGGCAGATTGTGGGACTTCTCAGCCTCTGTAATCAAGGGAGCCAATCCCTCATAATAAATCTTTTTCTTTACATTTACATATCCTATTGGGTCTGTTTCTCTGTAGAACCATAACTAGTATCCATCCCTTGTGAAAGAGACATTTCTTGGAAAGATGACCACAGAGGCAAATGCAGAGAAGCAGAGAGGAGAGACTGTGTTCAAAAAACAGCCAATGTGGTTGAAGATGGGGTTAGGGGAAGGCTTCAGAGAGTAACTCCCCAGGTTTTCATGGTATGGGGGGACTGAGATAGGGAGTGCAGTCCTTATAATGAGGAATATAAGCTTTGATTGCTTAGGGATTTTGCATCATAAAAACAAACAAAAAACAACAAACAACTTAAGGCAGCTGACAAAAATACAAAAGGAACAATAAAATATAAGAATAAATGATGGGAAAGGGAAAATAAATGCAAGACAAATAAGATGAAACCGAGGGAAAAGTAAAAATCCAATAATATATGATTTGTTTCTACCTGAGCTTCCTGGATCCAAAATAGGGAAGAAAACATAACCAGATGTAGGAGTCATAGGGTCTGTAACAGATGATGCACAGTGTCCGTGCACATCACTGAGTTGTTTGGGGAGGAACAACTACTCATCAGGAGAGAAATTTCTCCTCTGGATCCTTATAAGGCATATAAACCACATGCTCAGTGTTAAATCTATAGGACAACAACCACAAAATCTGTGGGGCCACCACTCCTGTCATTCTTGGATGTTCTCTGTTCGGAAACTGTTAAATTAAAAACTAAAATTCACATGAAACTTTTATACAAGAGGAAAGGATATTGGAATAGATACAGGAATTATGTTCTATATTGCTTAGAAAGGCCTTCCTCCCACCAAGAACAAACATATTTTGTGGGTTTTTTTAGTACTTTTTTTATTTTGCACCTTTAGTTTTTTAAAGGGTCTGAAATGTATTTTTAACATAATATTAAAGTAGGGTTAGGGACGGCCCCGTGGCGCACTCGGGAGAGTGCAGGGCTGGGAGCGCAGTGACGCTCCTGCCATGGGTTCGGATCCTATATAGGACTGGCCGTGCGCTCACTGGCTGAGCGCGGTGCGGGCGACACCACACCAAGGGTTGTGATCCCCTTACCCGTCACGTAAAAAGACAAAAATAAATAAATAAATAAATAAAATAAAAAATAAAGTAGGGTTAGACTTTATGTTGTTCTAAATGGAGAGCAATGTCCCAAGTTCTTCTGCTTATGTCTTCATCATAAAGTAAATACACGCACATGTGCACATGCCTGGACACACCCACGTGTGCAAGCACATGCGTGCGCGCGCGCACACACACACACACACACACAAGGCGTGTGCACTGTCTGCTCCCCTAGTGGTCTATTGGTGCTCTGCCAGGATCATTTATTTTTACATTTTCATATCTTTACCTTTGCTAAGTCACAGAAACAACTTTCTTACAAGAGATAGTTTACAAGTCTTCACTGACAACCTTACGTGTACAGGATAAACTCCCCATTGTGGCTGAGAAGAATGTTAATTACTTGTTTTCCACAAACCTTTTCCTAGCCTTGTTTCCTAATACCACCCACCATCAACCCCACATTTTTTGCCAAAAAGCCTTTCTAATTTTTTAAAAATATTTTTGTTAGTTCATTATTTAGTGTCATTACACGTGTGTTTTAAGTGTTAAATGCCCCTGCCAGTATTTTTTTTTCTGAACCATCTATCCCTTAATACTTATTGAAGTGCTTATTCCCATGAAAAAAGATATTCTCTTATATCACAACAGTGCAGTTATCAAAATCAGTAGATCCAACACTGATATAATACTTTCACCCAGTATACATTTCATAATGCAGTTCTGACAAATGTCCCAACTGTGTCCTTCACAACACTTCCCCATGCCAACAGGGACCACATCGTACTTAGATGCCATGTATCCTTAGTCTCCTTCCAATCCAGAACAGCTCCTCAACTTCACTTGGTTTTTCATGACAAGTTGATTCGGTTGACATTTTGAAGACTAAAGGTACATTCTTTTACAGAATGTTCCTCACTTTGGGTTTATCTGATGTTTCCTTGTGATTAGATTCAAATATTGTACCCCCACCAGGATAACACATAACTGCTATTTCTGAAGGCATCATATTTGAGGGACCCAGGGTCTCTCTACTCCCACTGACAATGATAATTCTGAATATTTGGTCAAGGTGTCATCCAAGGTTTCTATCTCTTTCCCCTTTATCTAATAAGTAATCTGTAGGGAGAAACTTTGAGAACACGCAAATAATCTGTTCCTTGCTAACCTTTTTAGCTTGTGAATTCCTACGTATTTTTTTTTAAATCACCATCTTTCCTGCCTGAAACTTTCACCAGTGCCAGAGCACAGCTAATTATTTTGTCTTCTCTGCCCCCTTCCAGAAGCCTGTGTATGTCCCTGCTGTAGGACTTATTACAGGTTTGTGTTTACATAACTGTCTCCTCCATTATGGGCTCCTCAAAGGCAGAGAAAACATATTGCAAGCAATTAACATTTTCCATCTTGCAAATTCATTGCATTATTTATTATTAGACTTAGTTTATATTAAGAGAACCCTTCCTAGGTTTGGCATTTTAGATTAATAAGGCAATATGCAAAATGGAGCCCATTTTTTTAATTAGTAAAAATGTATTTAGTAAAACTGTACTCATAGAATCTAAAAATGGCTGCCTAATAGACTGTCAAACAAATTTTTAAAAGAGATTTCAGTGTTTTGACCTTGCCTTGACAACTTCAGAATGAAAATATTACCTTTTACTTCAGGGTCCACTTTTCTATATGTATATTTTGCCATGTCTCAGTTCAAAGGTATAAGTCCTGTGACATGAGTCTGTGTTGGCATGGATTTAATCTTCATTGTCATTCTGTAACACATGCTATTTTGAATGAGTCCTTGTGCTAGCATCTGTGCAAGTTTTATTTCTAAGAGGAAAGACAGTGAAAGGCATGTTTTTAATTTGTATATTCTGTCTTTATCTGCCACTCAGTTTCTGGCTGCATGGCTGTTCTAGAAGACAGGCGATTGTAAACTTTGCAGTACCTGTACTTCTCTGGTTCCACCCCTGCTGTGCCTCCTGTCCTGCTTTGTGTGTGTCCCACAGCAACTGCAGCTCTGGGGTTTGTGATGATATCAGATATAAACACAAAAGTTTCCTTTTTATTTTGCACTGAAAAAAATCAGTTGATAAGTGCTGTGGATGTATGTGGATCTTTAAAACCATAATCTGCTTCTCTAGCATCTCCAGGTATCAACCTGCAGATGTGAGCCTCAGAAACTTGAAAATATCAAAGATAATGCCATTTGTTTCCAAGACCAGATGAACTCATTGTGTGGACATTTTTTGACCATTTGCTATGCTCCAGGCTGAAGGAGACTACAGGGATAAATTACATATGGTCTTTGCCCTGAAGGAACACCAGGCAATAACCTGATGAAATAGGAGTGGGTGCTGGGAGTTCTCTTTTTCATTTCAAAGAAAAAATTACCTCCCAGCCAACGACAGCCTTTCTAGTTCCCATATCTAGTTTCCTCTCTGTTCTGCTTCAAAACTGCCAAAGCCTACTTTTGAAATTTTGGAACTGAGCCCTACATAGAACCCAAATAGGTAGGCTTTTGAATCAGAGTTTGGAAGGCTTCTTCAGGCACACAGGTTAATGTGGATGAAAATATGTTTAATGAGTTTTAGCAATTGTTTATTCCAAATCAGATGTTTTAAAAAAAGCATTTACCAAGCACAAAGTTTAAGGTATAGTACCTGGTATTGGTGAAATGGAAAAAAAAAAGAAAGAAAGAAATAAGAAACACAGCTGTTGCCTCAAAGTGACTCCAGTCTGTTAGGGATGACATCTATTTTTTTTTTTTTTTGTCCTTTTTGTGACCGGTAAGCGGATTGCAACCCTTGGCATGGTGACGCCCGCACCGCGCTCAGCCAGTGAGCACACCAGCCATCTCTATATAGGATCTGAACCCGCGGCGGGAGCCTGCTGCGCTCCCAGCACCACACTCTCCCGAGTGTGCCACGGGTCGGCCCAGGGATGACATCTTTATGGGAACCCCAGTTTCTGATGAATATCACAAGCTCCAGGTCAAAGGTCATCTCCCACAGATCTGTAGACTTAAAGACGAGCCAGACCACATTGACTGGTTTTGACAAACACAATCAGTCGTGTAGACTCCTGCTGCTGAAGAAGTGGTTTGGAAACCATCAGCACCAAGAACATTGGAGAGCTCATCAGAAAAGCAGAATCTCTGGCCTCAACGGAGAACTTAGAATCAGAATCTGCATTCTAATGTGTTGCTCAGGTGATTGGTGGCATATTAATGTATGAGAAGCAATGATGTTGTAATTGTATTCTTTTATTTACATTTTAAATTGTGACATAAATTTGCTAAGTTTATTTCATATCAGAAGAGGACATTGCACTTTATACTGCAACATATTATTTATTTACTCCTATAAAGCCTTAGCGTCCTTCAGCTCTGTCCCTCTTTGCTGAAAGTCTTTGAAGGCAGTGCAGCTAAACAGCCCTGTTCAGTTACAAGGGAATCAAAAGAAAACATTACCATTCTGGTCACTGGTGGCAGCAGCAGCTGTTATGTAATTTTGTTATAAAGCTATTTCCTGCTACTGGAGGGTTTGAAATAACATTTACTTGTATAATTCTAATTCTATTTAGTTTATCCATCCGGGGCCAAATAAAAAGCATAAATTAATCCACTATGAATATGTCAGGCAGATAACCATTTTAGAATATGAGAGAATTAAATGTTGTTTACAAATACTTTATAACTTTATCAAAATACCTTTCCGAAGACCTGTAAACATTCATTGTAATGTTTCATATTTGGCCCATTATTGTTCAGGAGAGTGGTGTTTTCCAACTTTCACAGTTCTTAGTGCACTTTGAAATAAATGAGATATAGTGGGAAAGATGGCCTGGAAAGAAGGAATTACTGAAAGAATGAAGGTATTAACCCATCTTAATGAAGCTTGGGTTAAAGAGAATTCCTCTATATCTGCAATCTAAAAGTTTATCTCTTAAATTTAAATATACAATTAATCAATGTTTAGGCCTTTTTAGCTCTAAAATCCATTGATTCTAAATTTATTTTTCTGTTTGATTTCAAAGGTTTTAGAAATGCATACTATATCGTACAGCAGAGTGTGTGTGTATGAAGAGAGACTGATTCACCGAAACACTCTTTTTTCTTCAAATTGGGAAACTAGACAAATGAGAAGTAGCCAGTCACCCTTCCAAGTCTTCTCTACCCTCTGACCCTCCTGGAGTAAATGCTAACCCGCATCCTTTCAACGGCGAGGTGGTTCTGAGTGGCTGGGCCTTCCTTAGTTCACACGGGTTATTTTTCCTCATCCACAAAAGAATAAAATCTAATTCCAGAGTTGAGACAGCTCATTTCTGGAACTTTATTCTAAGAGGCTGAACCCTGCTTTCCTTCAGAATTGCTCAGATAAACACTCCACAAATGAAGCGTGGACACTGCTTGAACGCTGCAAACTGCTTCTCCCAGAGTCTGTACGCGTCTTTCCTCTCTGTGCTGTATGTAGGAGGCCACTGGGGGTGAACCAGCTATGAGCTGATTCCGCTCCTGGGTTGGAGGAGTGTTGGAGGCAACAGAATGGGGATTCTCCTTTGGTCAGTTTTCCCAATGCACTGTCCACATAGCAGCATCATTGTGTCTAAGACAGAGCCATTAGGATCCTGAGCCCAATTTCCCTCCACACAGGTAAGGCAGCAACAAAGCTCAAAGACAAAGAATTGAGGTCATTTCTACCGGGACCGTACATGGCCCCTCACTACAGGAATTTTCCTCTTCCCACATCTAAAGGAACATGACAGATATGTTATGGGAGCAGGACTATCTACACAAGCATAAGCAGGATTTGAACTTTTACATTGACCAATGCAATTAAACATTAATGCAAATTCCTACAATAAAGATATTTTCATTTTATATCAAATTATACCTAATCTGGGAAAGAACTGGGAGGTAAAACTGGTTATACTGAGAGAAAAATGTGACAAAGAAATGTGTCATTTGATGAATTAAGAGAACACATAGAAGAGGAAGGTGCAGAAACAGAACAAGTAAAATGCAGTTAAGGAAAAGGTGCAGATAAATCACAGTGACTTGGAGCATGGGCAGGAGGAAGGTGATGGCAGGAACAAAGGAAGGTGTATAAACACAGAAAAGCAGGAAGGAAGGGGTAGAAAGCCAGTGTAAGTTAGAAGGGAAAAAATCAAAGACATAAACAACCAGTAGGAAATGAAAATAAACAGTGCCCCACAAGAATAACAAATCAAAATCCAGAGATTCCTGAGAGAAAAGAGAAAAATGGCCCAAAATAGGGAGTTATTAATATTAAGGGGCATAATATGACTGGAACTCCAGGAATGTAATAAACAGAACATGATCAAAAGAAAGCAATGCTGACATAAAAAATAAATAAATGAAACAGAAATCCTACTTAACATGTACTAGAGAAAAAGCACAAAGATATTTTG
>NW_007730288.1:89992-92012 GCF_000696425.1 Galeopterus variegatus | reverse complement strand
AAATAAATGAAACAGAAATCCTACTTAACATGTACTAGAGAAAAAGCACAAAGATATTTTGAAAGTAACACATTTCTAAGAGTTTGATGTATTAGCTCGTTTCTGTTTCTTATAACAAAACACCCAGAACTGGGTAATTTGTAAGAAAACAAAATTTATTGTTCTGGAAACTGGGAAGTCCAAAGTCCAGGGAACACAGCTGGTGAAAGCCTTGTTGGTGGTGACAGTGACCCAGGGGTCTCACATGGCAGAAATGGCGGAGCAGAGAGAGTGACTGTTCTCCATTCATTCTCCTTTTAAAGCCCTCAGAACCATGCCCATGACCACCTTTAAACCATTCACTATGGCAGGTTCTTTACAATCTAATCACCTCTTCAAGGCCCCACCTGTCAATTTCCATAATAGGATTTCCCACCCTCAACTGTTACAGTGGGGTT
Organism: Galeopterus variegatus; assembly: GCF_000696425.1. Lineage (NCBI taxonomy): Eukaryota > Metazoa > Chordata > Mammalia > Dermoptera > Cynocephalidae > Galeopterus > Galeopterus variegatus. The sequence goes on along the minus strand of NW_007730288.1, from coordinate 91,575 downwards.
TAAGCTTCAATGATTTGGGGGGCATGGCGGGCATTCAATTTACAGCATTGGAAAACCTCCTTTCTAGGTCTAACTCTGCCACAAATTCATTTTGTGACTCAAGCAAGTGATTATTCTCAGTAGGCTTCAATTTTCTCACCTGTATAATGGGACAGTTACCATAAGTCTAAATAATGTGTATGTGAGTACATGCCTATGTGTGTATGTGCCTATGTATGCATGCGTATATCAGTATCAGGACAGGGCCTGTTTTCTTTTCCTTTCTGTAATTTATAATCTCTAGTTGGAGCTTTCTCCCTAATCTGTTAATTCTTGAAATTTACTAGGCATTATAGCCTAATACTTTGTCCAAGCCAATTTTTGAACTTCCTGATGAAACTTTGCGATTATTTTACTATTGACTTCTAGCAGCCCCTAACAGAAAAACAATCTGATCGTTGAAGTTTCTCTTTAAAACAGAAACAAAATTTTCTCAGTCCCAAAAGTAATCTAACATATGACTAGAACGTAAATTTTCAGTCAAAAGATAATTCTGTTTTTCCAGACAGAGAAAAGAATATATGTTTTTCAATATCCATGAATTGTAATTTATCTCAGAGTATGCCAAAATATTCTCTCCTATTGAGAGGTATTTATTCAAGGGAGAACTGCTGAGTGACAGGGAAATTTTTCTCAGCAACATTAAGCTGAGAAGATGTTCTTTTCTCACCTAAAGTCAAGAATTGCTATAAAAATATTCACCTACAGTGATAGGGAGGATTTTCTAAGAAGCATTTCACCAAAGATATTCACAATTTTATAGGCAAGGCAGGATTTTATGGTAGCCTTGAGCAGAGTGCATTCTATTGAAAATGAGGTGTACATCCAGCATTTGCACAATGAAAAATGTCATCATAAACAGCTACCAGCACAGAAATAGAGGTGACGAAGGCTCTGAAGTCGCAGAAGAAACTCTCTGAACTCTTAACGCTCTACTAGGACCAATTGCAGTTGTGCAATGGCCTCTGCAGGGTTTACTGAGGCTGCCCGAAGCACCCAGCACTGTCCGGGTCCACAGGCAGAAAACCATCTCGGAACACGAGGCAGACCAGCATGATCAGAAGAAGGAAGCAGGTGGCAATGGCCTGGGCAATCCACCCTGAGCAGTATCTGGCTAACCTCATTAAGTGGACTGGACGTTGATACCAGATCCACATGTCTTAGGAGTTTGCTTTCAATATATTATCTCTTGCTTGTATGCAATGCACTCCTGGAGTGCTGTTAACCCATCCTTTTTTATTTTATTTTATTTTTTTTGTCTTTTTTTGTGACCAGTAAGGGGATTGTAACCCTTGGCTTGGTGTCGCCGGCCACCGTGCTCAGCCAGTGAGCGCACAGGCCATCCCTATATAGGATCCAAACCCACGGCAGGAGCGCTCCCAGCGCCACACTCTCCCGAGTGAGCCACCGGGTCGGCCCAACCCATCCTTTCTAACAAATGATTTTGTCATATTTTTTTTACAGTTTTCAGTTTAGTAGATCACCATCAGGTAATCTTAAAGAGAGCTGTGTGAAAAGGGGCATTTGACATTTGCAAACATGGT
>NW_007730288.1:88920-89503 GCF_000696425.1 Galeopterus variegatus | reverse complement strand
CACTCTCCCGAGTGAGCCACCGGGTCGGCCCAACCCATCCTTTCTAACAAATGATTTTGTCATATTTTTTTTACAGTTTTCAGTTTAGTAGATCACCATCAGGTAATCTTAAAGAGAGCTGTGTGAAAAGGGGCATTTGACATTTGCAAACATGGTACTGTTTTAAAGGCAGAAGATCCCAGAGGCAGTACTCTGAGTAGCTTCTGTCCAAGACAGCTGCCCAAGCATGCATATATTAATGCATTTTGAATCTTTTTATTTAAAGAAATATAGCAATGTTTTGCTATATAGGTTGATACCAGGCTTCATTTTGTTTTTTCTTATTTGACATTTTTTCTGATTAAAGGAGTATTAGTACTAGGTATACAAATGCCAAATATTAAAGAAATACATAACATAGGAAGCGGAAAAACATATTCTATACTCCTGAAATAACTATCTTCAACACATTAATGTACATTCTTCCAATATTGTCCATACATATAGTAACATTTTGTTAAAATTATTTTCTAAAAACTCAGTTACATATTTACAGTATATATTTGCTTTAAAAATAAAAATGGACTGTATATATGGTATCTGT
>NW_007730288.1:87412-88605 GCF_000696425.1 Galeopterus variegatus | reverse complement strand
TTGTATGTTTTTGTTAACTTTTTATTTTGAAATAATTATAAATACTCGGAAGGTTACAAAGAACTATAGAAGGAAATCCTGTATATGTTAACTAAAGCAAAATGATCAAAATCAAGAGAGCAACATACCCGCAGTCCAGAGAACTTACTAGGATGTTACCATTGTACACGTGCTTTTCTGTGTGTGTTTGTGGTTGTGCAGGTGTGTCTGTAGCCCTATGCAATATTACTTGTGTAGCTTTGCAAAACCTCACCACAGGCAAAATACTCTGTAGTAACATCAAAACAAATCTCCCTTGAATTACCCGTTTATAGCCAAATCCACCCCATCCTCCAGTCCTAACCCAGGCCAATCACTTGTCTGTTTCTCCATCCCTATGATTATGTTAGCTCAGGAATGTTATATAAATGGAATCACGCAGTATGTATCTTTTTGAGACTGGCTATTTTCACTTATGTAATTTCCTTGAGGGTCAGCCACTTATTGCATGTATCAATATTTTGGTTTTTTTATTGCTGCGTAGTTTTCCATGCTTTAGATGCACCACAGGGTATTTACCCTTTCACCCTCTGAAAGACATTTGGATAGTTTCCCATTTCCCAAATAAAGCTGCTATAAACATTCATGTATAAATTCTTGCATGAAATCTTTATTATCTGGGATAAGTGCCTAAGAGTGTAATTACTGAATTGTATGGAAAATCCATTTTTCATTTTGAAAAGAAGTACCAAACTATTTTTAAAGTGGCTGTACCGTTTTACATACCCACCAGTAATGTGTGATCGATCCACTCCGTTGCATCTCCACAACCATTTAATGTTATCACCATTTATTATTTTGGTCATTCTGATAGGAATGCAGTGATTTCTCACTGTAGTTCTAATGGGCATTTCTCTACCCGTTAATGACGTTGAACATCTTTGTGTGCACTTATTTGCCATCTGTACGTTTCCTTCACTGAGATGTCTGTGCATGTATTTATATATTTTCTAATTGGATTTTTTAATGTTGAGTTTTGAGAGTTCTCTATAAACAGTACTTCAAAAAGCTGTGGAAAAACTGAATTAAAAGATAATACAAACCTTTCCATGAACTTTCTAAGTACTCTCATATATTCTAGATACAAGACTATTGTCAGATATGCAATTTGCAAATGTTTCTCTTGGTCTATAATTCTCTTTTTATCTTTTTAA
>NW_007730288.1:85377-86330 GCF_000696425.1 Galeopterus variegatus | reverse complement strand
TTTAGTCTTTCACCATTAAGTATGGTATTAGCTGCAGGTTTTTTACAGATATGCTTTATGAAGCTGAGGAAGTTAACTTCTATTTCTAGCATACTGGGAGTTTTTATTGTAAACGACTATTAAATTTTGCCAAATGCTTTTTCTGTGTAAACTGGTATGACCATATGATTTTTCTCCTTTAATGTCTTGATATGGTGGGTTACACAGATTGATTTTCAAATGTTGAGCCAGCCGGAGATGAATCCTACCTTATCCATATTTATTTTTAAAAGCAAAGAAAGTATATAACCAGGTAAATCAGATATGCTTTTTAAATATTACCTGATATATTTCAAGGAGGAAATACTCAGTAACTTTAATATTAAGTAATGGACACCTGCAGTAAAATTTATTTTGTATTTTAATATATATTTTATTTAAAGTGAATAAAAACAACTATGTCCTTTGAACTAAGTTTTTGTATGAACTTAGAAAGAGAATTAGAGGCACCCCAAATGCATGTTTTTTAAAAAAGAGAATCTTAGGATTCTTAAATGAGATTTGTATATTTTAGATCCTTTGAATTGCTATGGCAACCGAACCCTAAAATTACAGCTATATTTAATGTAAAAACACTAGTTGACATGAAACTTCTTTTACAAACATCAATGTATAAGATGAGAAATTAATATTACTGTGACATAATAACAAATATGTATTAAGTCTCTGCCCCAGTTCTTTACACTGAGATCCTAAAATTCTTGGAATTTTCTGAGCCACTGGGGTGAGAGGAGTTCCTTTTGTTACTCATCATAAGTCGTTTGCAACCATACCTGAGTTTATGCTGATGAGGTGACCCTGGGAGCTTAGAGGCTGGTTGCCAGAGACAGCAAAGCATGATTAGAAGCTTGGCAGTCTCAGCCCCACCCTGGACCTCTGGGGAGGAGAGAGCAGCTGGAGATTGACCCAATCAT
>NW_007730288.1:83238-84290 GCF_000696425.1 Galeopterus variegatus | reverse complement strand
TGGGATTTGCAATCAGTGTTTGAAATGGGGACAGTCTTCTGAGACTGAGTCTTTAGTGTGGTCTGCACTAACTCCAGGTAGTTGGTATCAGAATTTAATTGAATTGCAGGACACTCAGTTGATGTATGCAGAAAACTGGAGAATCACTTGCTGTGGGAGAAAACCAGACATTTGATATCAAAAGAGTTCTGTGTGAATAGAAGTGAGTAGCTTTTTTTCTTTAATCACCTTTTTAAAACTCAAGTTGTTCCAAATCGTTAACTTGCAGGATTTATATTGTGAAACTTGCATTTGGCATATTATAAAGGATTCTCAATGCTGCTAAGATGTCTTAACATTTCAACTGTCAATATAAATAGCATTTCACATTTATATCCCAAAATGGTGCTCAAAAATCTGTAATTCACATTAAAATGATAATTTATAAAAAATGGAATTGGCATATCATGCATAAATACTTTCAAATGATACTACTAAATCTGTAATTATGGAGAATAATTCTTCATGAGTCTCCTGCATTTCTGCATGTCTTGTGAGGCGGCACTGAATCTCTTTTGTTCTGGTCTATTTTTTCAAGTACCCTTGTATAAGGAACAGCCTTAGAAGACAGGGAAAGTGTCTCTCCATGGAGCAAAGGGCAGGGGCATGCTCAATGACTATTATGAAAGATTTGTTTTCCCTAAGCTCAGGCTTCTGCTGTAATGCCATGTACTAGAAGGGCAGGTGTCACCTGACCCTGTCTGTGTTGCTCTGTGGAAATTGGGGCTTAGCAGATGGGCACAAAAATGATGACAGTCAAGCTGTCACTATTCCGTGAATAATAAACTTCTCTTGTTCTGATCCCGTTTTCTTGTGACTTCTACCAGCATCCATGAAATTGTGGCAGACTAACTTGTCAGCCTTCAAGTAAGGTAAAATCTTAGGCCATTCATATTTCTCGACAGACATGTAATTTAATTAGCCCTACTTTGAGTAAAGTAATTAGCAAATAAACTTCATCAATGGGAAACAAATGGCATTTGTGAAGTCCCTAGAATATGGTTATTTATAAA
>NW_007730288.1:79380-81690 GCF_000696425.1 Galeopterus variegatus | reverse complement strand
TTGGTGTAGATTTTTCTCACACTGTGACCCAAATTTGGCTTTTCTTCTAATTCTTATATTGCTGTGGTGTAGGGCAGTAAAAATAACTGAGCTGGGGAGTCAGAACACCGGCAGTACTTGGCACAAAACTGGTGATTAGGGCAGGGACCTACTGCCCCAAATATACTTCTCTTTTTATCAATGCCCACAGGTAAAAGACTGCAGTTTCTAGTCACTCTTGCATCCAGGTATGGAAATGTTTCTAAATGTTGAGCAGCGAGGTGTAAATAGAACTTCCAGGTGACCTCAGGAAGTCTATTCACAGAACACTTAGCTAGACTTTTATTCTCTTTTCCTTCCTGCTGCCTGAAATGTGGACATGATGGCTTGAGCTTCTGCATCAATGACTGTGAGGACAGAAGTAGCTTGTTAGGTTGGTGGATCATAAAGAGGAAGACCATAGACATGAGGCACTTAAGTCCCTGATGTGACAGCTCTGTACTACCTACCTCTGTACTCTACAGCAGGACACTTGAATAGACGAATGTCATGGCTCTATTACTGTCTGTTACCTCATCCTAAACCATTTTTATTCTATGACCATCCCCTGATGATGATGTCTTTATTATTAATTATTTGTCTATTGCTTGTTTCTTTCCCACCCCAACTAGAACATAATCCCCATGAGAACAGAGGTTCTTTCTTGATGATATATCCCTAGCACCTGCAAAATCAAGCACTCAATAAATGTTTAATATGTGGATGAATGAATTGATCATTGAATTTTTTCCAAGTGATCTTGTGCTATGAACATATAAAGANGTATTTATATATTTTCTAATTGGATTTTTTAATGTTGAGTTTTGAGAGTTCTCTATAAACAGTACTTCAAAAAGCTGTGGAAAAACTGAATTAAAAGATAATACAAACCTTTCCATGAACTTTCTAAGTACTCTCATATATTCTAGATACAAGACTATTGTCAGATATGCAATTTGCAAATGTTTCTCTTGGTCTATAATTCTCTTTTTATCTTTTTAACGGTCTTTTGCAGAACAATTTTTTTTTTTAATTCATTTTGATAAAGTCCAGTGTATCAAGTTTTCCTCTGTAGATCATGCTGTGGATCCAATCTAAGAGCTCTTTATCCAGTTTTAGGTCCCAAAGATTTTCTCCCATGTCCTTTTCTAGAAGTTTCATAGTCGTATATTTTAAATTTAAATTTGTAATCTTTTTTGAGTTAAGGTATGAGATTTACATAAGGTGTGAGATTAAGAGCAGGGTTCATATTTTTGCTTTTGGTATCCAATTGTTCCAACACTATTTACTGAAAGTGTTAATCCCTCCTCCGTTGGATTGCTTTTGCTCTTTGTCAAAAGTTGGTTTGCGCATATTTGTGTAGATCTATTTCTGGAATCTGTGTTCTATTCCTTTGACTTATGTGTCTATCCTTCTGCCAGTACTACACTGTCTTGATTACTGCCACTGTAAAGCCAGATTTAACATCAGCAAGACTGATCCCTCCCATTTTATTCATTTTTTTTTTCAAAATTGTCCCAACTATTCTAGAATCTTTACCTTTCCATGTAAATTTTAGAATAAACTTTAGAATATGTAGTCTGTCTACAAACAAACTTGCTGAGATTTTGACAGGAATCGCATTAAACCTATATATTAATTGGTTAGAATTTACATCCTTAGTATATTGGTAATCCAATCCAAGCACATGGTATGACTCTTTAACTACCCTTTGATTTCATCGTATAAAACATGGATATTTTTCATTTTCTTTGGAGAAATTGTAAAAGGTATTGCATTTTTATTTCTATCTCCATTTGTTTCTTGCTAGTAATAGAAATGCAATTTATTATTATTATTATTATTATTATTATTATTTTAATAACCTTTTGTCCTATGATCTTACTGAACTCACTTAACAATTCTGGTAAGTTCTGTGCATTTTCTTGATTAGATTTCTTGGTGCTCTTTATGTCATCTACAATTAGAAACAGTTTTAATGGTTGCCTTCTAATCTGTGGCCTTTTTCTTTTTCTTGCCTTCCAGCAGTGACTAGAACTGCCAGTACTATATTAAATAAATATTAGTGAGAGGAGACATCCTCACCTCATTTCTGATCTCAGAGGAAAATTCTTTAGTCTTTCACCATTAAGTATGGTATTAGCTGCAGGTTTTTTACAGATATGCTTTATGAAGCTGAGGAAGTTAACTTCTATTTCTAGCATACTGGGAGTTTTTATTGTAAACGACTATTAAATTTTGCCAAATGCTTTTTCTGTGTAAACTGGTATGACCATATGATTTTTCTCCTTT
>NW_007730288.1:76126-78415 GCF_000696425.1 Galeopterus variegatus | reverse complement strand
GGATGAATGAATTGATCATTGAATTTTTTCCAAGTGATCTTGTGCTATGAACATATAAAGACAGACTTTAATTTGGAGCTAAGACCATTACTTCTGCATTAGAAACACTTACTGAAGAACAGGCTTTGCTTTTTCATGCTAAGTGAGGCTCACAGGTAAAACTGAGTGACTCCTTGGTAGCAGATCAAAGTCTCACAATCATAAAAGCTCAATGGTTCTTTTATTCTGCAGACCCTTAGTTGATTCCACAACTTGAAACTCCTGAAGGACACAATGAGTCCTCAATCTGCATATCAATGAGAAGCCTTTCTCTAGCAAAGATGTTATCTTGAAATGACAAGTGGAAACTTGCATTTCATGTAAAACAGATGTGTAGAAAAGATCAGGCAAACAATCAGGGTAGGCACAGGAGTTCTTGACATATCAAGGAAAGTAATGTGACCAATAATTATTCTCCCACTTGAAGTATCTTGCATTTATACTTTATAAATACTCCCCTCAACTTACAAAACTCCAAGATGCATATCCTAAAGTTTTTCTTGAAGCTTAGAAAGGGGATCTAACTCCTTTTACTGTACTAGGAGTAAATCGAGACCTAAGTGTATAAGGCCCACTTAGAAATTCTGTTTTCCACTAGCAAAAGAAAATCGGGATGATAACACAAACTCTGGTAATAAGGGTCATTGTGTAATACGATGGAGCCTTAGGACCTTGGTGAAATTTTCACATTATCAGAATTAATAGGGTTCAGGGGAAAAAGACAAAATCTTAGACTTAAGGGAACTTCAAGGCCATCTGGTAGAATGCATTCATTTTGAATTTAAGAAGATTGAGGTGGAAAGAGATGGAATAAGTAGCCCAAGGGCACTGATCCAGGAAGAACCAGGACCAGTACCTGGTTCCAGGTAGCTCCTGCCTCTCCATGGCACCATTCCTAAGCCCCATCCCACCATGTAAGCTCAGCATAGCTTCCTGATGCTATACCTGGTTCTTCTATGCATTCTGGAGAGTAAAAGTCACCAGAAATACTAAGGCCCATAACACAGAGACTGGGAAACGGAAAGCCCAGAAGGCTCAGTATAAATTGCTGTTGTGATCTGCATGACGCCACTTTCCCTCATGGACAGGGCTTATTTCTTCCACCCCCTTCGCATGTTTCAGGATCCTTGCTGTCTTTCTTTCCTTTGGGTAAAGATGGACCCTGTCTGTCACTTTCCACCACCAGTCTGTGGGGGGAGGATTTGGGAGAAAATCAGATTTTGCAATATTACCAAAATCATAGGATTTAAGGTGATTTTTTTTCCCATCTGTAACACAAGCCGTGGAGTTGGAATTCCAGTTAGAGGTTGACATAGAACAAAGTTGGGTGTAAAACAGAGTACATGAATGTATGTCTGGAAAGAGGAGTGTGGGTGTGTATGTGTGTGCAGGTTTGACACATTTAGTGTCTGAGTCCTTATCAAAAGCAGAGGCATAAATAAAACAGTGACAGGATCAAACCTAATTAAGGTCTCTGTCCTACTTGAATCAGGAAATGAGAACACAACCTACCACCCTCTTCAATTCTTCATTTAATGATGAAAGGGATCTCTCCAACAGGTCTTATCATTGCAGATAATGATTCAGCTCTTGTTACACCAGATTTAAATGCACTAAAAAGTTTCATTTCAGAGAATAACCATTGAAGTAATAATTTGTACATATTCACTAACATCCTTCCTTTCTGAATCTAAAATTCCTAATAGTGAAACAATCATTACTTGAAAGGAGAGAACATTTTTCTTTCTGTATTCTCTTGAGAATTCTCTGCCTGCACTAAGTTCATAGCCAACTATGTGTCAGGAACTCTAAAGGGTGAAGGTGGGAAAACAAAGAAGAATAAATCGTGCTACCTACTTGCATTAGTCCATTTCTATGGTTTATAACAAATACCTGAAACTGGGGAATTTGTATAGAAACAGTATTTATTGCTTACAGTTTCAGGCTGGGAAATCCAAAGTTCAGAAAATACATCTGGAGAGGGCCTGTTGCTGGTAACTCTATGCAGTAACGTGGGTGTCACATGGCAGACGGCTTGAGCAAAGAGAGAGAGCCAAGCTCCTCACTGCCTCTCCTTTTAAATCCCTCAGAATCACACCATGACCGCCATTAAACCATCAGTGGATTAATCCATTTATTAGGGTATCGTCCTCACAATCTAATCACCTCTCCAAGGCCCCACCTTTCAATCACCATAATAGTATTTCCCACCCTCAACAGTTACAGTGGGGATTAAGTCTCAATGAATTT
>NW_007730288.1:73359-74917 GCF_000696425.1 Galeopterus variegatus | reverse complement strand
TCTGTCAAAATCTCCTGTGGACAGGTGTTCTCGTGAGATAAGAGTAAACAGCAGCCAGCACCACATTGATGGCAGCTGCTTGAGCTCTGGACCACATTCCTTGTATACATAAGAGGATAGGCAAAGCTTTGTAACAAAAAAGCATCCGCTGTTCTATGGCTTCAATAATATAAGCATGTGTTTTTCTTTCCATAAGAGACTAGGAGTGGACAAGCCAGGCTGGCATGATAACTTGGCTCCATAAATAAATTCTGGATTCCAGGTTATTTCCATCTTCCGTCTTCCTGTAGGGTTTCATTCCTTCTGCGTGATCAAAGTTGATTCACCACCAGGTCCAGATCCAACATTCAGATACAGGGAAAGGAGAAGAACGTGGACAGCCAATTCCAATCACGGGATATGCAAATCTCAAATACCTCCCTGTTCACCTCCCATTGGCTAGATCTTGGTAACATGGCCACACCTGGTGCCAGGAGGGTAGGGTATATGTTTCACTTGGCCAGCTGCAGACCCAGGAAGAAATGGATTTGAGGGAGAAAACTAGCAGTCTGCAATTCCCCAAGCTATCAAAGTCATTAGCAACATCTCCAAACAGGTAATCTGCTGGGAAATATATGTTCACCACTGTTTTTTATTTTATTTTATTTTTTTGTTTGTTTGTTTTTATTTGCAAAGGGATGTACCATATTACTTCGGACTCAATGTACATGCTGTGTGATTTGAAGAATTTACCTAAATATTCTCACCTCTGCTGTGAAGATCTCCTTATCAGCTGATTTGATAGATTTGTTCTTTGCCACATTTTCTCTCCCTCAAGTTTTCTGTGGCCTCTGATGTTACAAAAACCACCACCACCCAAGCCCCTTAGCTTCTTGAGTGCTCTACTGTCCCAGGTCTCTTCCAGTTCTGCTCCCACTGCTCTGTGTGCTTTCAGACTCATCCTCCTCCTTCCACCCTTGCCCACCCTGTCAGAAGACACTTGGCCTTTCATTAGGATCTTCTCTCACTTCACCATCAAGTATCGCTTTGTCTTTGGATGCAAATTCCCAGCCTAGAATTCTTTGAACCTCCATTCTTTTAAAAGTATCTCTTTTCAATTTGACCAAGACATAAAATTTCTCAGGTCCAAAATTGAGGTGATGCTACTCCTTCCCCAACTCCTACCTCCTCCTTTCACTCACCGGCTGCTCATCCTTTAGTAACTGGAATGTAAAATCTGAGTCTCTGACTCCATCCACTCCATCCATCCACCTTACCCAATTTGTCGACTTGTTCTGCCATGTTTTCTTTTCAAGTCAGTCTAAATCAGTCAACTTTTAACTCTTCTGATTGTTTCTGCTCTCGTACAATAGTCTGTCCCTCCTCATGTGTGAGTGTCCCAACTGGTTTCTTTGACATCAGTCATGCCACATTTAGTTAAATGTACCAGTTTTGGACTAGTCTTTTTGATTCCTGTCACTCTTCCATTCATTCCACATTCTCATAGAGTGATTTTTCATCCTTCTTTGTGATGCTTTCATCTACCCAGTACACTTCCCTCTACTATACGTATTTGAAT
>NW_007730288.1:70556-71916 GCF_000696425.1 Galeopterus variegatus | reverse complement strand
GGCTCTCTCCAAGAGCCCTGCCCCAGTTGATCACTCCCAGTGAGGACTTCCCCACCCACATGCATCACAGCACCCTTGTTCACTTGTTTTATAATCCTTTTCACTCTCTCAAATCATATTATTCTTTGTATGTATGATTTTTGTGTGTCTTACCTTAACAATATGTCCCATGGGAGAAGGGACTTTGTCTTGCTCGTTGCTTTATTTCTTGAGCTTGGCCCAGAGAAGGCAATCAATAAATATTTGCCTAATAAATAAAGTTAATCATATATTCTTTCTGGGTTTGGAAGAAAAATGCTTAAAACTCTGGGGGATTATGTTGGATGCACAGATTTTCTCCTTTTTCTGAATTATCACTAGACATTTTAACAGCAGTGGGAAGAGAGCCAGATTTGACCAGTGAGGACTAGAGACTTGGTGGCAATTCAGGAATCAAAGAAAAAGCAGATGAGGAACAAAAGGAAAGAAAGAGTCACTGTCACAATAGCAGCAATACTGTCCTTCATGGTGGCAATCCAAACAGGAGCCAACAGAGGCATTAAATGAAGTAGAGACTAGAGGAAAATGGTCGGAACACAGTAAACCCAGATAAGAGCTAAGTAAAAGGCTCTGGCTGTGAAAACCAAGGCCGAGAACTAATTTCTTTTTTCCCAAGAAAAATAGAAAAGTGTTACTTCTCCTGTTTGGTTGGCATTGTTTGTCCCTCGGAGGCATTTTGATTAGGATAAGGCAAGCTAACCACTGTTTCAGGACAGTGTCTGTCAAAGGCTGGGTGATTGTTGCTGTGTTATTATTTCTTCTTCGTGTTGCTTGAAGGTAAACATGTGATGTGTTTTTATATAAAAAAAGTAACACTATTAAGAGCTGAGAAAAGGAGAGCAAGTCAACAAAGCAAAGCTCTGGCACTCGGTGTGCCATTGCTCCATATCTGACTCAAACCTTTTGAATTACCTCCTTAGCACTTAACTTGATTATTATTTGTGTCTTAAAAGTTTGGTGTAGTGTTTATCTATTATGTCTAGAGTGAAGCAATCACAGGCTATCCATAAGCTTTCTAAATCAGTGGTCTTGCTAATGAATTCAAACCAACATATACAACCTTGTGCAGTACAGAAAAATTGTATAATAAAAGGTACTCAAACTATGAATGAAGGAAGCAGATCATACTAGTTCTAGCTGGAGCAAAATAAGACAAAATGAATGTATATTTCTATAAGTGTCTGGATAATAGATGTGTTCTTGCAGGTAAGTCCTGTTGACTCTTCCTTCATAAGGAATATCGCATCGATTTTTCTACTCCCATAACAACTCAGACTTTCACCAGTTCACGCACAGTTCATAAAATTAGTCTCCAATTTTC
>NW_007730288.1:68220-69625 GCF_000696425.1 Galeopterus variegatus | reverse complement strand
CCATAACAACTCAGACTTTCACCAGTTCACGCACAGTTCATAAAATTAGTCTCCAATTTTCCGTGACTCTGTTTTTCCCCTCATCTTATGTAAGTCCATAATAATGATCATTGCTCTTGTTTCTAATAATCCTATTCCATGGTGGTCATTCACTCATCGGATCCCTTTGGGCACTTCTCACATGACTCATTTGCTATAGAATTATAGGTGTTTTTTTCCAGAAACCTTTGTGTTTCCATTCTATGCTGCTGCTGAACTCTCCAAAGCCATAGGTTGCTTAGTCCAAAGCCATGGATGCAGAATAAGTCATCTACATAATATGTGAAATTTTAAAAAGTGGCAAAGGTAATTTTGTTGACTCATGATGCCTAAAAATTATTACAAATGATATGAATACTCAAGAAATATATTTATTTTTCAAAGTCATTAGGGGTTACTGCAAATCGGTACTAAGAAAGATGTGGGAGAGAGCCTGGATAAGACATGGTTTCTGCTCTGTCAATAGGCTAAGACTACTGAGGAAACACACAACACCATAGAGAATAGCAAACATGATAATGACGCAGGGAACACACGTATGACAGAAGTGTCCCTGCACTGTCAGAGAAGCAGGAAAGGATTCACAGACAGGTCAACACTTGTGTGTGGTCTCAAAGGCTGACAACATTCTAGGCCAAAAAGAGAGTACTTGCCAAACCATTCAGGACCAAGAGAAAATAAGGGAATATCAAAAGTCCAGCATGATGAAATGTAAGTTGATTGGGGTCAGGAAGTACAACTAACTGGTCACTGTATTAGAACTTTTAGAAGACTGTCTCAACTTTAGCCCGTGATTACAAATTGTTTCTTAAATTTTCATTTAGGGAAAGATTTAAAGTAAATCTGAAATTGTGTACACAAAATATTTCTTTTACACATAAGCAAATGTATATATCCCAAATGTGGAGAAGTTCATATTGAAGAGCAAAGAACCCTGAAAGCAATACTTTAATTATGATTTTCCTCCAGTAAGTGGGGAAAAAAAAGTTCATTTACTTTAATTATGATTTTCCTCCAGTAAGTGGGGAAAAAAAGTTCATGTGCAATCCAGACAGTTTGGAACTTCCATCTGTGATCTATGTGTAGTCTCAAATGTGTCTACCCTTGTATAATCATGTACCACTTTCTCAGTTTGGTTTTGCTGTTGAGAAATCCAAAGCTTTTCTGATTCCTGATTTTTTGAATGTCATTTACCCCCCCGTCCCCATCCCAACCCCCTCTCTGGAAGCTTCTAGCATCATCCTTTTACCATTAATGGTTTGAAAGTTCTTACTAATGCATCTAGGAGTGGGACTATTTTCATCATTTACAGGAACATTTTCTGAACTATTTCATCATAATTTCCTTTTTCTTTTTTCTGTCTCTT
>NW_007730288.1:62023-67701 GCF_000696425.1 Galeopterus variegatus | reverse complement strand
TCTGTCTCTTTTACCAAATTACCTAGTCTTTGATGTAGAAGGAAAAATAGATCCTGAATTTAATGGATAAGACATGTATACACATAATATTATAATATTTATAAAAGATAATGGATATTTATGTAAATATGTAATTCAAAAGATTTAATATTTATTATATACATGTTTTTGCAAAAGGCACTTTAGTGATGCACTCCTTGGTCTTTAGAATCTGTGCATACATTTTACCACATGAATAAGTTTTCAGATAATATTGTCAGTATTTTTTAAGTTGTCAAATAAGAAATTTTTTCTAAGATATTTTACTTTAGATCAATTGCAAATTATAAAGTATAATTTGGCAAAACGTGCATGGCCTGTGTTTCCATGTAATAAATATTTTCCGTCTATTGGTTGTATGGCCAGTGATGATAAAATACAGCAAGAGTGAGCCATTAAAATGATACTTTTAAAATGGCTATGTGATTTTAAGTCTAGTTTCAGGACATGCACCTCTGGGAATAAACACATTGAGTCCTCAGTGTAGCTGAGGTTAAAAATACACAAGTTAGCATGTAGGATGCTGACAGTCTCTTACATAAAAAGACCCAGGGTTCTTAATCTCACATCAGTGGATGAGCATTTTTGGAAGTACCTAAATTCCAGGAAATTGTACACAGAGTTTTGTGTGTATGTGTGTTTTACAGGGGTGCAAATACACAGCTTTCGTCATATTTTCAAAGCAGTCTGTGTCACTAAGAGATACTACCCACAAAAATATTCTATAGCCTTTCTTCTATCTGCTGGCTAGCGAGGCTTTACTGCCCCTGTGTGTTTATCTGAGATGAGGCGGGAGGTTTCCTATACCCTAATCCTAAGAAGAAAAATTTCCGTTAATTTTCCTTTATCTGTCATAAGGGAGTGTACCGCAGTGAGGCCTAATTACCATACAGGACCTTAGGTTAAATTCTGAAAGTTCTCTGGTGCCTGAACATATAGAACCTTTGCTTTTGAATTACAGAAAAGTATTTTAAAATGCACCAAAACCTATGGACTCTCCAATAAACAACTGTCCCTTTCCTGTTTCCAAAAGGAATAAATGTATTTTCCTTTTTTGTTTGTTTTCTTCTGTTTGTTTAAATGTATTTCTTGAATGAATGACATATGGGGATAAGAGAGTCAGTCGAATAATTACTTGTGAATACAAGATTAACATGTATCATGTACATAAGAAAATTAGACATTTACCAGACTTATTTAAGAGGTTGTAATAGGAACTGTGATTTGGAATGTCAGATCATCTAAACCTACCACTTATAAGCAAGACTCTTACAGTGTAGAATTATTGAAAGTATTTTAATGCATCCCTCTTTTAGGAAATGAGCTATTTTTTTTCTAAATCTTGGATTTGAAAAACCCATATTTTTCTGCATTCATTTATTGCTTCATACCTGCAGTTTAACATCATAAATTCAAAGTCAAAGAAAGCAGTGATCAATGTGTCACATGCAGACAACAGTTAGAAGAGGCTTTTAAATTATTGCTTCTTGTGGGAATGTCAAGTATCAAAATGGTTCTCATTCTGTATCACTGCATTAAATAATATTAAACTAGACTGAAATGTTAAACAAACTGCCGCATTTTGTATTCTTGGGTGTTTGCCCTTCTCACATGTGATGGATGGAACGGTTCATTTTAGCTAGCAGGTAGATCTCACTGCCATTTTGGTAACTGCTCGATTGGAAGGTCTCTGGGTCTCTTGCTTCAGTCCTTTGGATTATTCCGTCGCCTGTTTCTTCCACTGTATTACGCTGTCATGATTACTATTATAGCTATTACTTCTACTATCACTAATACCTCATATTAGGCTACCATGTAAGTGCCTATTACCTACTCCTTAGTGCTGGCTTTTTTAAGCAATTAAAGATACTTTATCTTTTTTTTTTTTTTTTTTAAAGATGACCGGTAAGGGGATCTCAACACTTGGCTTGGTGTTGTCAGCACCACGCTCAGCCAGTGAGCAAACCTGCCATCCCCATATAGGATCCGAACCCGTGGCCTTGGTGTCATCAGCACCGCACTCTACTGAGTGAGCCACGGGCCGGCCCAAAGATACTTTATCTTTATAGTAGTTCTATGAGGGGGAAATTATTTTCATTTTGTAGGTATTTAAATATAGGCCCAGAAAGATAAAAGTATTGACTGTAGACATACAGATAAAATGTGATAAAACTGCAATTCAAACTTATTCTGACTCCAGAGACTTTACATTTTTATTATATTAAGGCACCAATCTCCCTTGAACAAAAGAGATACGTCTTATCCCTCATTGAATCCAACCCAGTCATTTTTTTAAAATCATATTCCTAATAATCAATTGTTTAAATAAATCAATTGTTTAATCTGAAAATAGATACTGCTGTGGGTTAACTGTGTCCACCAGTTCATATATTGGAAACACGACCCCTACTGTAACAGTGTTAAGAGGGTAAGAAATCCAGTTAAGGTAATTGAAAAGTGGGACCTTTGAGAGGTGATTAGATGGTGAGGACTGTGCCCTTGTGAATGCATTGATCTGCTCACGGAGTACTGGGCGTGGTTCTGATGGCTTCATAAGGACAGCGAGTGAGAACATGATCTCTCTAGCTCAGTCCTTTCTCACCACGTGATACTCCGGTCTCCAGGGAACTCTGTAGAATTCCCACCAAGCAGAAGGCCCTCGCCAGATGTGTTCCCTGGACCTTGAATTTTCTGCCCTCCAAACAGTAAGAAATAAATTCTATTTCTTTATAAATTACCCAGTTTCAGATATTCTGTTATCAGCAACAGAAACGGACTAATACAGATACAAATAAATTTGGGAAGTTACTAGACCAAACCTTAAACCAGTCACTTTTGGCAGAGAGAACAAACAAGAAATAGTCAGCAAACCTGAGTGCTTACAGAGGGAAAAGACACGTCCAGCTAATCTTGTTTGAAATATGAGGTTTCTCCTCTTAGATAAGGCCCATAATTTTATTTCAGGAGCAGACAAATTATTGTCAGTTTTCTGAAGATTTCACAGAGGCAAAGGACAAGACTTCTGCATTTTCTCTTCTTAAAGAAAAAAATAAAATATTGGACCAGATTACAGGGATGATGTTTCACCCCACTATCTATTTATTTCAGCAGAGACTCTGTATGGTTGCTCCACTGTGGGAAATTACCAATCATTTATCATCACCTTCTTTCTGCTTGCTGGGGCCTCATAACCCAGCTGACAGCCACTGCCATCTGTTCTTGGATAATAGTCAAGGACAATAAATACCTCAGAATAACAAAGCATCGCTCCTTCTGTTTATTTTTTTATGCCATTACCACATACCAACCTCATAAACACACTGTATGATCTTTGATTAATTTAATCACTCGTTTCACAAAATCTTTTCTGTTGGGGAAAACTATCAACTTCCTGAAATCTTACAAAAAGCATGTATTTAATTACTTTTGACCATATGTTTAGCACTGGCACACTTGCATATGACAAAGGTGGGATTCAAAGTTAGTACTCTAAACCATCTAATGTGAAGAGTTAAGATCTGGAAGAATGCCTGTGACCTCCGCAGGTGACAAAAATGGAGTCAAGCAATAGCATTCATTTTACACTTACTGAGTATAGATGGTTGTGTGTGAAAGAAAGGGGGAAAGGAACAGAAAGGGAATTCCGGGCACCCACGGTCCACGCGCCTGATGAAATCGCGGTGCTCTAGAGAAGAGCCACGGGGAAGAGCTGGTTTGAGTTGGCAGCTTCATTACTTACTACCATGCAATTGTAATCACACTTTCCTCATTTACAAAGCACGGTTGATAATCATCTTACCAACTTCACAGAGTGGTTAGTAAGACAGCCAAACCCTGTAAAATGTTGTCTTACCATCCTTTGCTAATGAGAGTCACAGCAGTCAATGTGGCTTAAAGACGTATGCATCCGAAGACTGCATGTCATGGCCCCTCAGTTCCCTGTGGCTCCAAACTCTGAACACAATAGCTCCAACAAGCTCTTAGAATGCCTTTCTGTTATGCGTCCATTTTATATTATTTTATTGGTTGCATCCGAAGACTGCATGTCATGGCCCCTCAGTTCCCTGTGGCTCCAAACTCTGAACACAACAGCTCCAACAAGCTCTTAGAATGCCTTTCTGTTATGCGTCCATTTTATATTATTTTACTGGCTTTTAAATAAATTATTGTATTTATCCATTTATGGGAAGTAGGTTATTCAACTAGTATTATAGGAATATATTTTCAAAAAGCAGTCACTTGGAGATCATGCCTTTATTCAGAGCTCTCCTATAGGGATGGTTGCTAGGAACGAGTTTATAAAATGCATTAGAGCAAACAGTATAGACCAATGTAAGGAATCTTGTCCAAAGGACTACCAAATCACCAAAATGCTACTACTTTTTATGTTCTACAGTTCTCAGCATTCTGTGTTGATTATCTGTGGGCTTTAAAATTATATACAGATAAGAAAAAATGGATGAGAGTTAAATGAAGAAAAAAAAACACGAAGGTGCTTTGGTAGAAGGAGAAACAGGAAGGTCCTTACATTTGCCCACATAAATGTATTATGCTAATGTACTTCTATAAAGCCATACATTAGTAGTAGATTGGATGAATCTTATGAATCTCTTCATTTGAAAAAATAAGTCTTAAAAAGTCATTCATGTATGGCCCTTTGCTCATGAGTATCTGATTCTTGCTTCTAGAGTTGGCTGAAACCACCACTTAGAACCCTACCCAGGATGCCACATGGTGTGCTGACCATTGAAGCTAATGAAGGTTCCAATGCTTCCCCCAAGGGCTATGAGGTTCCAGAGGGTAGAGGGAGTCATGAGAGAGACACAGACACACCACAGGTCTTGTAAAAGTTTCTCTATATAAATTGCAGGGTGCTTTTCACAGCCATGTGTAGATTCTTTAGAAGCAAAGGCCTCAATAATTAGGCAGTGCAAAAATTAGTTATCAGTCTCCTAGGAAGATCAATTTACCAGTGTACAAAACACACATCCTGCTAAGCTACATCGTTCAGAGTAATCCTTCCCTAATTCAATAGTGTTTTGTCTTATAACTCCCATTTCACTGTACAGAAAATAAGATTTCAAATGTAAATGTCACTTTAGAGATGGTAATTCTGGCTAAAAGTTCAACTCAATCTGTTGTACCTGGGCTGAGGGGGTGTGAGAAGAAAGGAGAGAGTAAGACTGGATAAAAAGCAGTTTACAAGTGGTCTGAGAAAGCAGTGCATTTACACCTGATATGAGGAGAAAGGTGCTGCCATTGTTTTGACTGGCATTATTGCTGCTCCTGTTTTTATTTTCACCTGAGCTGGGGCTCCCATTTCACTGTACAGAAAATAAGATTTCAAATGTAAATGTCACTTTAGAGATGGTAATTGTGGCTAAAAGTTCAACTCAATCTGTTGTACCTGGGCTGAGGGGGTGTGAGAAGAAAGGAGAGAGTAAGACTGGATAAAAAGCAGTTTTACAAGTGGTCTGAGAAAGCAATGCATTTACACCTGATATGAGGAGAAAGGTACTGCCATTGTTTTGACTACCATTATTGTTGCTCCTGTTTTTATTTTCACCTGAGCTGGGGGTGAGCAGAACAGAAACTGTGCACACGTGGGTGCATCTCAGTCAGACTGGAAACCACAGTAG
>NW_007730288.1:61024-61720 GCF_000696425.1 Galeopterus variegatus | reverse complement strand
TGAGCAGAACAGAAACTGTGCACACGTGGGTGCATCTCAGTCAGACTGGAAACCACAGTAGGAGCTGAAATGTCTGCTTCCTCTACTCTGTATCTCCAAGGCCCAGCACAATAAAATGTGCTGAATAAGTGAACGCATGGAAGATGAATTGTGGACCAGCTCATAAATATTTTCTTGCTTGTGTTACCATGAGATTTTATTCTGAGAGCCTTATTTAATTAAGCTACCATGGTCCGTCCATCACGAGCTGTTTCCACAATTCTTGCAAGAAGTGGGCACACTCATAAATATCCTCCTTTATTCTCTCATGGTGATACACCCAACAGCTTCCAAAAGCAGAGCGTCAGCGGAAGGCCACTACTGACATACACAGATTTTAGCTGAAAGTGAAACTTCAAAGAGCCTTAACAGAAATTCGTTTATCAAATAAGTTTATGATCCACATCACTTTAGTAAATTTTGAGTCTCTGTCTTGGTATAATATGACATAGGATCGTATTGATGCTCCTTGATTTACAATGGGGTTACATCAGATAAATCTATCATAATTAAAAATATCCTGAGTCAAAAATGCATTTAATACACCTACCCTGCCAAAGAGTTTAGCCTAGCCTACCTTAACACTTACATTAGCCTACAGTTGGGCAAAATTATCTGACACAAAGCTTAATTTATAATAGTGTTGAATGTCTCATG
>NW_007730288.1:59068-60376 GCF_000696425.1 Galeopterus variegatus | reverse complement strand
GTAAACTCAAAAAATCCTACATTAAACCACTGTAAGTCAAGGGCTGTCATACACGAATATGCTGCAGGGTCTGGAAAGGTGAGTTGACAAACATGACCATGACAACCTTAGATGTGGAAAGGTTCTAAAAGAAGCCCTGGAAACAAAAACAACCTGACCACACCTGGAAATAACAGACTGGCCCTAGGTAACTGGGCACAGAAAAGGCACCTGAGTTACAATGGTTTGGGCATGGGTGGCAGAACGGATAAAAGAACCACTTTGCCACTTCACTGTTTTGATAAAGGCTGCTCGGTATTTATAAGTCGGTTATTTGTGAATGAAAAGGGAAAACAGCATAAATAAATTTCACTTGAGTGAAATTCTGGCATGTAATCTTTTAAATGTACATCTGTGTAATTTTGACTGTGCAGAAAAAGAAATGTCCTTTTAATTTTTGTTTTCTTTTTGAATGGAATACACTTGGCACTATGTCAATGACATTCTGCATGTGTATAAAACTGAACCAATAATATTTTCCAGGAATAATGAAAAAAAAAAAGAGAGAGCCAAATCTTTAAATGCATCAAGAGCATGTGAATCTCNTTTTTTTCACTGTACATTAAAGAATAGCTGGTATCTGTCCCAAAACTTAAATTAATTTTATTAGATCACACCTGCTATGGTTTAGTTTTCATAACATTTAACATATTTTTTTCTACATTATGTGTATTTAGGCTGCAGCAGTGATACTAAGTATGAGATGATAATATTTCCCAAACACAACAGTACTTTCAGTCACTGATTAAGGTGGTAGATTATCCAGTAAACCAGCATTTTCTTTGATTGCCTAATTTTCAGGAATTCCCCTGAGACAATACCTACATAGTGCAATTGGGCTTGCAATGTTTATTAATAACTTGTAACATTAGGCAGAATGAAAAAGAGATTGTGTATTTACACTAGTTGGGCCATCGATTCATAGCTGAAAGGACATAGTGGTAGGCTGATAGGTGCTTCTACCACTTCTATTAGTTAGGTTAATATTCCTGACTTTTTTACTTAAATGGAATTATATTTTCTTTCTAGTTCTGTTCTCTGCTGGCAGGAAAAACAATAGAGACACATCAAGATTGTAATTCTAATAGTCACAAGTATCCTTTTGACAAATATTCTTATCATGAACAACACGACCATGATATAGTTAGAAAATGTTTAAACTTTATTTTTCATGTAAAAATAAATGAAATGATTTAAAATCTTTAAATGTATAGTAACAATTCCATGAAAATTGCAACATCTGGCTTGAAAGATGAGAATTTTATTTGC
>NW_007730288.1:54959-58354 GCF_000696425.1 Galeopterus variegatus | reverse complement strand
AAATCTTTAAATGTATAGTAACAATTCCATGAAAATTGCAACATCTGGCTTGAAAGATGAGAATTTTATTTGCATAAGATACTCTGATAGGGAAGAGATATGAGTTTGTTAAACTCTCAGTTTCTAGAATATTTTAGAGACACTTAGGAAGAAAATGTCTGACATTCAAGATAACTATTGTATTGTGTGGCATTTTATTGCCTTAAATACCATATACTGAACAAGGTTGTTATTGATGGAAGAAAAAGAAGTTGTGTGAATCACAGTTGACCTTTGAACAACATGGTTCAAACAACATGGGTCCACTTATAGGCAGATTTTTTCCAATAAATACTGTACAGTACTGTAAGTGTATTTTCTCTTTCTCACGATTTTCTTAATAATATTTTCTCCGTAGTTTACTTTATTGTAAAAATATAGTACATAATACATATAACATATAAAATACATGTTGATTGACTACGTTATAGGTACGGCTTCTGGTCAACAGTAGACTATTAGTAATTAAGTTTTGGGGGAGTCAGAAGTTATATATAGATTTTCCACTGTGCGAGAAATCAGCACCCCTAATCACCATGTTGTTCAAGGGTCAACTGTATAAAATTATATATATACAGTTATATGAATTATATAATAAATAATATCTCTATTTCTATTAATCATAAGAACAAAAAATGTCTTTCTGGTTTACAACAATGTACAGTACAACTGAATATTTCGTATATTTGGTGACATCAAAGAAATACTTAGAACAAAGTAAAGCTTGTCGTTTAATGGTGGAGTCCTTTTCAGAGGTTAGAAACAAGCCTCACCTATTTCTAACTCCTTTTTAAATCTATGTATACATCAATCACGTGTGAACTTCTATAAGCAATTAAGTGGGTATCATTTTAAATTGTCTTATGAGTCAGAAGTTGATGTGCATCACGCTACAATGGGAACGTAGAAGAACTCAGGTGCCTCCTTCATGCACTGTCTCCTTGACTCGGTTTCTCCACTACAATCACCACCCTCCATAGACTCCTTCTCCAATATAACTTTTTGTCTTATAGACACCTGAAATCCCCGTGCATGAGCTGTAGTTGATAAAGAAAATATGATGTCGTAAGATTTGTGTGAATATTTTCTAACCATACTATTATAAACTCTAGTATTGAGTTTTTAAAGACTATGATAAAACTTATTGACTGAAGAACATGTAAAATGTAAAATCGAAAGACAGGATAAAGAGGCAGAAACCAACAAGGGGCCAAATGCCTAACAGATGAGAATAAAAACAGAATTCCCATCAAGTTAATTCATTATTTCAGTGGTGGCTCCCAAGTATTTTTGTAATAGAATCAAAGTATATTGCACAACCAGCCTGATAAAGTTATGCTTAGCTCTGAATCCTGAAAAGAAATAGTCAAAGACATATAAAACAGAAATGAGTATAAGATCAACTGTGGATGGAAATATTCCAGAGACTTCTCTTCCGCAGCTTTAGTAAATGCCATGACATATGAGTGACAATTCTCATTTGAATGACCAAGTTTAATATCTACTCTGCAACATAATAGGCTAAGAGCATTCCTCATTATTTCAGACTTTTTCAGAGATTGACTGAATATTTGAGCACGTCTGAACCCTTCTATTAGATGAATGACAGTATGCAAATGTAAAATTTGATTATAGCATTTTACTTATTTCATCATACATGTCAATTAAATGCCAGATGCAGCATATGGAGTAATTCATTTTCATTTTCTTTTAATTTTTATTACAGGGTTGACTTTACTTGCAAATGAGTGGAATGCAACTGAATTTAAGTTTGATTTCATATTTCTCTCCACTAGTTTTTTAATGAAAAAAAGAAAGCCATTTATCTTTTCTTCACCCATTTGTAGTTTTAAAATTGTAGGTAACCACTTGCTTTATTCTGAGAGAAACCAAGCATGAAAGAAACCTCTTGACTGATTCTCTATATCTGTTTTTCAAATATGAAGATATACTTTAATCAATTAAAACATTTAGTAAAAAAGTTTCTAAAACTGAAACTTGGTCTGAACATTTTTTTTTCCTAACACTCAATCTATATAAAGAAGAATTATTATTTCTGATACTACTGAAGATGCTGGAGATTCTTTAGCCCTTGGGACACTCAGATAGGTAATTGACAACATTTGCCCTTTAATTTC
This sequence comes from Galeopterus variegatus, assembly GCF_000696425.1. Lineage (NCBI taxonomy): Eukaryota > Metazoa > Chordata > Mammalia > Dermoptera > Cynocephalidae > Galeopterus > Galeopterus variegatus. The sequence continues at coordinate 56,177 of NW_007730288.1, read as the reverse complement.
AAATATTTTCCTAACCAAATAAAAGGATTTTACTCATATGAGACTTTCTCATTATTTTGTTCAGTGTTTCTTGGAAATCTGCTGTATTTTGATCCCATTTCTTTCTGGCAAAGAAAGTGTGTGTGTGTGTGTGTGTGTGTGTGTGTGTGTGCGCGTGTGTGTGTGTGTGTGTGTGAATAACAATAACTTTTTGGGGGGAAAGGCTAAATAAAAGTATATTAACTATTTTAAAGCGCGTGTGTGTGTGTGTGTATGTGAATAACAATAACTTTTTGGGGGGAAAGGCTAAATAAAAGTATATTAACTATTTTAAAGCATTATATCTATATGTAGCAAGAAATATACTAATAAATTACTAGAATCTCTCTTAAACATAATCTTTAATTATTTTTAATCTACTTCAAAGTGTTATATTTGTTATGATGACTAAGAAAGAAAAGATGGATTGTAGTCAAAACTAGTTGATCTGCAGATATATTGAAAATCCCATGATAATTATCTTCAGGAACTCTAAACTTTAATTTGTTTTAAAAATATTTTAAAATATTACTTCAACTATTCTTATTATATAAAATAATTTAATACAAAGTATGATTTGTTCTTTGACATTATTTACACAGTTGCTATTAAAAAAATAATAATTTGTATAATTCCAAGAAGGAAAAATGTGCTAGAATGAAACTGGCATACCATGAAAAACCAGCAAGGTCTAGTAGCAGAATGAAGAATAAAGAGATAATTGCATTTCACAGCAAAACAACAGGATGCTTTATTCCACTTCATGCAGGCTCAGTTTGATGTCCTTGGAATTAAAATTCTGTATAGAAAACATAGACTCATTTTTTAGTTAGTATCTCCAACCTCTGAAATTCAGTAGGTATCAAGATCCAGACAGATATTTGACAGATTTCAAAAACAATCTTTGCATGACTTTTAACAGCATTTGTAGTTAACTGGTATTCTTAAAACAAAAACAAAAACAAAAAAAAATTTGTAAGAAATAAAAGTCTCTCAGGATTTAAGCCATCCGTCCTTTCCTGGCATCTATAAAAATTCTTTATTTTCTTTTGCCTAATTCAAATGTTTTTAGTGTTGTTGGCATTTGGGTAGTAGTCTAAAGAAATACAGGCAAGTGTATGTCTTTAACAGATATGTAAAAATAATCTTGAGTTAGCACTACTGAGTTCTTCAGCACAGGTTATCTTTTATATATATATA
>NW_007730288.1:33885-54650 GCF_000696425.1 Galeopterus variegatus | reverse complement strand
TATATATATATATATATATATATATATATGATTCAAAATGTATTAAAGGGTAATTTTAAGAATTAAAGTGGTTCCATACCCTTTGATGGAATACATCTTTTGCTAAATTTTTTCATTAATTATCTAAATCATAGATTCCAAATAAACACTCTGAACACATTTAGGATCATAAATTTAATCTAGGAAGTTAAAGCTATATATCATATTATTCTAAAACATGTTATTTCATGTGTATAAGTCAACTTCTCAGGCACTAAATTTTTTACTTGATGAAAGTAATATTTAATATTTTTTCTCAAATATTTGCCAATGGTTATTTTTGATCCCAGAATTTTATTATAATGCTTGAAAAAAATGTTTATTGAATTAAATTTTACACAGAACCAGGTCATTACCCTCTATTCACTAGAATTTCCCAGTAGACGTAAAAGTTTTTAATAAATTCAATTAGTTGATTATAACCCTAAGTGATAAAATATATAAACACATAGAATTTTAGAACCGTGAGATATTAATTCACCTCCCAAAACTTTGCTCTTCATACCATTTAATAAATGCCAGCACTGAGATCTAATGAGGCTAAATGATATGTTTTGGAGTACATGCATTATTTGCTTGATATCATATACAACATAATACCTTGAGTAATAATAATAACATTACTGTTTAATGCATTACTACAAATTCAGAAAAAAATAATCAGTCATAATCAAAAACTAGATTAGGATTGTCTCTGGTGTTTCACCAGGAAAAAAACAGAAATGACAACTTACATTTATTTAGAGACTATCATGGTTCAGATACTATATAAAGTCTTTCTAAACATATTTAATCTTTACAAAAATATTTGGGAGAGAGCATGGCAGGCAGTAGAAGCTCTAGAATACTGAGCTTCATTTGGGCCCTCCAATTATATGACAGATTTGCCTCTAAATAAAACTTTCCTGTTCTAAAATATGATATTACCTCAATCTTCTAGCTAAGCATCTGTTAATCCATCTCTCTTTTGTCACATCCAAACTTTCCAAAACTGATGATCGTAACTAAGCCCTTGCCTTTACTCTCCAATGTACTGAAATTGGGCTGGCAGTGGACTGCAATCTCCAGATTCTGGTTCTGTGCTGTCTTCCACAGACTGGCCAGCATGGCAGAGCAGAAGGGCACAATCTCACTATGTAAGTTCTCCTCTTAATATTCTTTCCCTTATTTTATTGTTTGGGACATTAGGCACTCAATAAAGTTTGATACATTAATTTATGAATAATAAGTAAAAAAATAAATTATTTGCATGTGAGATATGCAGTCAGTCACTTGGTGCCATTAGTAGTATCAATCTCTGCCCCTCTCTCTCCTCTTTCCTCTGTTTCCCTGTGTATTTTTTTCTGCTAAATTAACCAGCTTGCATGTTATCAAAGCACTGTCCATTTACCAGCCCTCAAAGAATCTTAAAAAAAAAATTCTACTCATTAGAATTTAATTTATAAGAGCAGGTAATGATGAAAATCATGATAGCCAAAACGATTTCATATATTCATGTAAGTTTATATTTAAAACATAAAGACACAATAATATTTGGGTGATGCAAAAATCAACTATGACAATTATCTCTATAAATTGGAAAATAAAAGTAAATTAATATTGTTGCTTTTCCTTTTAAATAATGTGTTGAAATGGTGCATTCCCAATGACCACTCTGTTTAAAGTTAGAAAACTTTGACCCCCCAAAAAATTAAAAAATAGCATGCACTGAACTTTCTGTACACTCTCAGGTCAGTAGTTTATTATCTTTTATGATCATATATTTTCAAATGTGAAATGTTCCAGTAATTAATGAGCCTGTTATCATTTTAACAGGCACACAAATGAGGAACATGAGCAGCCCAGACAGCTNAATGAGCCTGTTATCATTTTAACAGGCACACAAATGAGGAACATGAGCAGCCCAGACAGCTTCCTGTATCCCTGAAATATTTTAGTGTCATAGGAAAGAGGAACAGAAACTTTACAGCCTCTTTAAATTGAAACTGCCAACCTAGTCTTTTTGACATCGTCAGGATGTTCATAACCAGGGAAAAGTTTTCCTTTTAACTGGAATATATCTAATCTAGCACATAATGAGCACACAATGTGGCCCTAAGAGAAATTATTTTTGTATATAATGTTCTAAATGACAAGGACAAATTCAAGGTAATGAGCCTGTTATCATTTTAACAGGCACACAAATGAGGAACATGAGCAGCCCAGACAGCTGCCTGTATCCCTGAAATGTTTTAGTGTCATAGGAAAGAGGAACAGAAACTTTACAGCCTCTTTAAATTGAAACTGCCAACCTATTCTTTTTGACATCGTCAGGCTGTTCATAACCAGGGAAAAGTTTTCCTTTTAACTGGAATATATCTAATCTAGCACATAATGAGCACAAAATGTGGCCCTAAGAGAAATTATTTTTGTATATAATGTTCTAAATGACAAGGACAAATTCAGGAAATCCCCTCTCTAGTCCATAAACTTTAGTGTTAAAATGTTAGAAGGACGTTTCTCATATGTTCTGTTGATTGCACTAAAAACAGCAATGGTATAGATTGCTGAGGGACATTTTCTGATATTGCCTGGATAACAACAAACCAAAATAGACGGTACTAAAGAAATGAATTTCCATAGCTGATTTTATTTTCATACAAGCAAGAAGGGGTTTCTTTCTGATGCATACTTCCTAATCACCATATTTTACAGGTAATCACTTCTTAAGAAGATAAACACAAAGTTCTTAGCGACACATCCAGTCTGATACAGCTATCACACGCATCATCCATGACCATAGTGGCGTGTGATAGGAAAGCCAGAACAATTTCAAATACCTGCAATATTAAGGCTTGAAGAACTTGAGTATTCAACACAACAAGTAGGAAGGTTATATTCTATGGACACTCACACGATCTGTCTGCCACCATTTTCTGAAATTTCTCTCTTATTAGGATATTACATCAACTAAGCTTTTCTGCTTGATTTTTGGGTATTGCTGGGGCTCCAGCTTATATATGCAGCTATTAGACACTGGCATAATAATCAAAAAGAATAAAATTAAAGATTGTGGGGTGCAAACTGCTAGAACCCAGCCAAGTGTGTGTGTGTATGTGAGTGTGTGGTGTGCGTTTGTGTGTGTTGAGAGAGATCAGGCTCTGATGGCAATAATGAGAAAAATATCTTCAGCAGAGGAGGAATGATCTATGGGAGAAGCCACCTAGGCAAATACAAGGTAGCAGGTGTCTTGCAATATTAAGTTCTCTGTCGATCTCATCGGGAGGTTAACCATAATATGTCACATCCTCTGAAGAAGCTTAAATGCCTCCTCATTAAAAAAAGGCAATATTTTTCCTGTTTATTACTATTTTTTTTTCAAATTTGCAGTAAGTTCAATGTTATACTTATCTTTGGGAAAGACATTGTTCTTTTTAGAAGCTGAACTTTCTAAAGTTCTCTCAAGTCACTCAAAATAAAAAGGATGATTTTCCATTTATGCGACTCCATTTCTCCTGCTTCATTTTGGTATTTACTTGAGATATTTTGATATATATTTAAACGGAGATAAACCTTAAGTGATATTTTGCATATATCGAGGGGGCTACTTTTCATATATGTCCTCCATTATGCGACTCCATTTCTCCTGCTTCATTTTGGTATTTACTTGAGATATTTTGATATATATTGAAACGGAGATAAACCTTAAGTGATATTTTGCATATATCGAGGGGGCTACTTTTCATATATGTCCTCCAAGAATATCAGAAGTGCTTTTGTGAATAAGTTGAATAGTTTTTCAAAGTCAGTCTTAGAAAAGATTGATTATCAAAGACACTAGTATAAAGCAGCCTGTGTATTGCCTTACTGCCTTGTGGCTTGTATAACTAATGCACACACATGCACACAAACACACAGCCCTCCTGCCCATGTACAGGAGGTAAATTAAAGCAAAGTTGGTACAAGATTTAGAAAACATCTACTGTAGGTTATCGTATTTAGTATCTCCAGTCCAACATAATTTATTTGAAAACTTTCTTTCATATAATGACAGTGAAAAATACACAAACCTTCACGTGTATATTAAAGTTCATCTGAAACTATGTCTCATACTCATCGAAATTCTTTCTTCCTAGGGCTTTTGTTCTTACAAATAATAGAGGCAACATAAAGGGTATTGAATTGTGCAAATGGCTTGCTTCTAGGGAGAGGATACAAAAGCTTACAAAAGAAATAGTCAATATCAAGTAGTTCAATACAACTGTAAATGAAAGCAGGAACTTTATCCTGGGATGAAGAAAATGTTTGTCTGAGTTTTTAATGAAAATAGCTTTTGCTGCTAACTGTAAAAATAATTCATAATAATTTTAAAAATGAATCAATATAGTAAAGAATAAATGATAAAGTAAAATTTATCTGAAATTGTACATTTTATCACCTACTTGGTGAAACCTAGTGTTAATATTGTGCTGTCTGTCCAGAATTTGCTCTATGGACACCCAAACACACACACATACACTCACAAACACACACAAAATGCACACGCGCATATACACAACCCTAATTTGTTGTAGATGTGTGATTTCCTTTTTATTTAATTTTATATTTTGGGCCAATGTCTCTTGGCTTTTCACTTTTATCTTTGGTAACAATGCCCTATTTTCTTTGCTGAATTCTCACATCATCCAATCTCTAGACATTTGAGTAAGCCAAAGCTCAGTCTTTAAATGTCTATATTCACTTTTTAAGTAATTACAGTCTGTTCCATTGTTTTAAAACAGTGTATAGACTGAAAATTGCCAATATATACCTCTAAGCCTGAACTTTCCCCCTTGAACATTAGCTGCCATGACAACATCATTAACTGGATGCCTGATGTGCATATCAAATGTAACAAGTTCAAAACCAAACTTATTCCCATTCCTAGAATGCTCCTTTCTCAGTATTGTTCAAAGAAGCAAGATGTAAATTTTATTATTCCACTTTCTCTGGCTAAAAATTGGGTTCTATGATGCCCTGGCATCCATGCTTTGGGAACTGCTCTTTCTGCATGGATTGTCCTCCTTGGTGCAACTGGCTTGCACCCTTACCTAATTCAGGCCTTTGATCAAATATCCTTTTATCAGACAGGTCTTATCTGGTCACCCTACCTGAGATAGTGGCATTCCCCTCCCTCACTATTTACTTCCCCTGGCTGATTTGTCTTCTCACTTTTCATGACCTGGCATAATTTTCTTCCGTGGTTGCAAAGTAATCCAAGCCAAATTATATTTAGGACCTTGTGCTGTTGTTGTTTGCTTTTTGCTGCTCTTTCCTCCAAGACTAGAAGAGTATTTGATGCTCAGTAAGAATTTGTTGAATTTAAAAATCAAATCATTTAATGTGTTTCATGAAAACCCATAGTATGAGTTTGCTAAAACTTATTTTACTGATGAACATTTGTGCTGTTTCCAAATTTTCACAACAGAAATGCTTCAAAGAACATAATTAGACACGATTTTGTGCAAATGCAAGAGAGATTCTCTAGGGATATGCCTACAGGTAATATTATTAGTATGTAGTGTATTCAATGTCATCTTTTAAAAATATTATCAAAGCACTCTCCAAAATTGATATATAATTTTGCACCTCTTCCAGCTGCCTATCACTTCCCGTTTTTCCACATTCCAGCCAATACTTGCCAGATATTGAAATTTTCATAAATGCAAGAGTATAAAATTACATTTTGTTATTTGTTTTTACTTTAGATTCATTTCCAAATTATAAGAGAAGTTAAACATCATGTTATGTGCTCTTGTTTTTGTTTCTGTTTTGGCCTAACCAATCTTATTTTACATGTGAATTTTATCTTGTATAAGAAATACTAATTATTAAGAAAAAATTAATGAAGATATATTTGGTTTCTTTATTTAAGTAAGTTATATAGTGCAGGTTGGGGTAATGATACATGCATACCTGTAGGTATTTGGTAAGTCTTTGGCTAATTAAATAAATTATAGAAAATATCTAGCTGTGTGCAAAGAGGCAAATTTAAATGACTTGAAACATTTCCTCATTAGATAGCCTAACTATGATATAATTTCTTATTATTACTCAAATGATACCATCATATCTTATGAAACAAAATCACAAATTATGCACGTAACTGTTTCAGTTGCTTTTTTAATTGGTGGCCAATTATAACATAAATTAAATTCTCATCTCTGGTTGAGAAGCTATAGAAAACTAAGCTCTGCAGAAAATATTACAGACAAGATCACCAAGACATTTAACATTCAAAGCTGAGTATCATGTGCTACAATAGGAGCTAGATGACAAGAGTATGGCAGTCAAATTTAATTGTTCCTCTAAATAATATGATAGTATCCTATATAACACACATGGGTATAAAATAAACGGCAAGCTAGGAAAGAACTATGTTAACTTTCCAGTGCCTCCCTTGGCTATCAATATTTTAGAGTTAGAATGACTTAGGATTGTCATTCCACAAGGAAAGATGCCGGTTGTATAGGAAGTTCATAGAAACAGACCTCCCAAAACTATAATGTAGATTAATGTCTTCTAAAATAATGGTCAGATGTTCTAGTAACGAATTTTATTTTAATAAATAATGTTTTAATATCATACTCATAAAAAACAAAATATTTTAAGTTTTGTTAATAGCTAACTTACTCCATCGATGAGATGCTGACTCATCCACCAGTTTATGTTACAAAATTTACTTATACTTACTGGTGCCTATAGTATACTAGGTGGATACTGAGCCCAGATCTAGGAAGAGAAGTAAGTAATATGAACATATGGACCCTGACTTCAAGAACATCCAGGCAAATAAAAGATAAAAACAGATAAAGTAGTATAAGTTTCACTAGGACAGGGATTAATATATCACCAGTATTTTGAAATACTCTTGGCACATAATTTGGCCTTAGTAGTACTTGTCGAATGAACAGGAAGAATCACGTGTATGCAGAAACTTGACGACTGTTTAGAAGTTATCCCAGGCCAAGTGCGGACAGAAGTCTTTATGCTATGCTGGGGTAAAATCCTAAAAAGACAGAGAGCTGATGAAAGAAAACAGTATTAAGGAGAGAGTGCAGATCACATAGGTCCTTCTAATCATGTGAAAGATTTTGGCTTTTATGGCAAGAAAAATAGCTCCTGAAGAAACGTCAGTTGGGAATTGAGAGGTCCAATTGCCCATTTAGGAAGATTGTTCTAGTTTCCATCTGGGAGATGAACTGGATTGTACAACCCCCCACCTCCCCCAAGGAGGGAGAAACCCATGAGGGGGTTAAAGCACGATTCTAGGCTAGATCGTGATGAGCTCAGCTGAGATGGTCCCCACCAGGACGGAGAGGAGATAGATTCCAATGTAAGAATTCCCTCTGTAATCCAGAATGAAAATTTGGGACTTTGAAATAATCTTATAGACTATTTCACCCTCTCTTTTCATTTGCAGTTGAGGAAGTGAGGCCAGGAGATGGAGTGACTTTCCTGGAGTTGCTCATACAACTTCCCTTCCAGCGCTGTGCTTCTGCAGCCCTTTGGAAAAAAACTGTTTTAGCTCACCTCTAGAGATGTCTTTCTTGACTAACTCAAATGCAGCTAGAATTCACTATTTGTGTTAGAAGGCTGTGTTTGCTTATTTTTTCTTAACTAAACGATTAGATTACCTCCTGACTACAGTTTCTCAAGGTGACTAATAAAGCCCACATCTTCATCACACTTTTCAAAGAACTAATGCAGTACCTTATTCATGAACTGTTTTAGGGCATTTTCGTTGTTCTTACACATTTTATCGGAGCTTCTGAGACAAAACAAAACAAAACACACACACACAAAACAACAAGAAAAACAAAGAAAAAGGATCACCTTTGCCTGGGAAAGGGGGATCCAGAGTTTGTTGTTTCATACAGACTAATCCTTAGATAGGAAACAATCACAGTGTGACATGAACCCAGTATTAGGTTTACCCAGCAGAGTGAAATAACTCAGGCTTGTTTCCTTCTTTCTTTCTCTCTCCTCTTCCTCTCTCTTTCACACCCCTCACTTTCCCCTCCCTTCTTTTTTTTTTTTAATGAGACAGACAGCTTTCTTATTGTTTTCTGAAACATTTTTTTTTTAAGATCACTAATACAATTTGGACAGTTTCTTAAAATGAGGTTCATATGGTTCAATTGTGCAGAAAGTCTTCTGAACTGCATACAAAACACCTGGGTTTTAACTCCATCTCTGCCATTCAGAAACTCTATGTGTTTGAACAAGACATTTAAACTCCCAGGGCCTTAATGGGCTTATGAAGTAAATGCCAGAGTTGAACAAGAAAATCTATAGATCATACAATTCTAACCATCTATGAAGCCAGAGGAATTGAATCTCAAACCTATATGCTCAAATCATAAGAGGGAAGGCTTTGCAAGTATTATGATTGTGAAATGGCTGAGAAATGATTAAGTTTTTAGAAAGAAGACATGGCTATTAAAAAGCAAGGCACACTCAGCTAGAATCACGTCAGAGATCTATCTAGGGTGCTTGGGATTCTTGGCCCAGTCGCTCAATCTCCCTAAGACTGAGATTAAACTTGTCTCATCTATATGAAGTATTTTCAGGCAGATCAATTGAAAAACTGATATAATCCAGGCGTGTGTATCATGTTGACATGGCTTATTAATATTTTCCTGTTTTACTTAAATGCTATTCAACAGATTTCCAATTGTAATCTAGTTTGCCCTTAAACATGTGAGGAATATTTAAAGACTTAACTAATATTTAGCTTGGTTCTATACAAGGTTTAATTCATTAAACTATTCTTTGGCATCTAGCCCTTCAATTCATGACCAAAAAACATAAACACACAAAAAGACATGAATCTCTATGTTCATATTTCCTTACAGATTTATCAATATATGCATATTTTCTATCTTATCTTCTTTAGTAATTTTGTGACAAATCTTTCTATTATGCATAAACAACTTGGTACGGCAGCCAATTTAGTAGGAAGAGCAACAGATCAGTTTAGCAGCTTTCTTAATACAGATTCTTTGGCCACACTCATGTCTATGAAAGGAAATTTTGGTAAATCCAAAATTGTTCCTTACTGACATATCTTGTAAAAAAAATTTTTTTTTACTCCTTGATTGTTTTATAAAGCAATGTTAAAATTAATCAAAATGACCTTTCACATTTTTATTGTACATATTTGCAGTTTAATAATTAGTTGCAAACTTTGAATGTCACTGAAATGTTTCTTCAAAAACATTTCTAATAAAACTCACTTTCTATTTGCATTTTCCAGGTGACTTATGGATGCATGACTCCATTTCATGTTAGTTGAGTATCTATAGAGGAATTAGTTCATTTCTTAAGAAGAGAGATTGCTATGTTCTACCACAAATTGCTCAAGTTTAATAACTTACGCTCAGGATAATCAGAAAAGTTGGACAAATATGAGAGGTGTGTTTTATCATTTTGAAGCAAGGATGAATTATTTTGGAAGACTGAAGTCATCAAATGAGCAAATATTAGTCTGAAATCAACAGTATGGGGTTATTTTTTCATATGCCAACGTGCATCAAAACTAAAAGGGAAAATGGATTACCCAATATTAGATAAAGACTACACTCCTCTCCTTTTAATAACAGATCAGTAATGAATACATTAACAAAACACTGATTTAAAATCTAACCATACAAACTAAGGTGGAGAAGATAATAAAAATTAAAACCGAAATCCTTTGACTAGCGTGTGGGTGACCAGCCAACCATGGTCTCTCTGTCTGCTGCTCCATTTTCTATGTTTCCATCTGTGACTCCAAATGCCAACAGGATTCTGGTGAACACAGTCATCTATTTTGAAAATGCCATGCTTTCTGTACATTTTGACACTCTGATGACTTCGATTTCCTAAACTGTGCACAAGGAGATGGTTCCACGATATTGCCCTGGAGTAGGAGGAACGCTGTGAGAGGAGACACACCAGGCACAGGCAGGAGGCTGTGTTTTAGTTCAAATAACTTATTTATAATTGAGGGAAAAGGCATTCTCAATTTCAGATCTTCCAGAAATAATTTATCCCCTAACCATATTTGAAGACAAAAATAATTCAAGTAGCGAAAATATGTCTAAGCCATCACAGAAAGCATTCAAGCACACAAAAGTTAAAATTCTAATATCATTCTGCCTCCAAACATTTTCAAAATCAGTGATGTTTAGATCAGAAATAATTGTACTTTTTATAATTGCATTCTTGCCAATAATAATAAATTATTATTCCCCAAATGCACGCACAGTAAAATTGCTGGGTTTTGCTGTTTAGAGGACATTAGGGGTTGCATTTAAGACTATTCGCCATTAATCCAAGTAATTATTTGCTCATTTTTTCTACCCACATTTAGAATTCAGTAGTTTTTATTTCCAAGGAATTTAACAACTATTTTCCCATTTGTGTAATCATACATTTTAGAAGACTCAGAATCAAAATAAAAATACTTAGAGCAGTGTAATTTCAACCTGAATTAGTGTGTTTTCGTTTCTTGGGAAACATCTCTGAACAAAACATTGCTGATTTCAGAAAAGTATAGGTTGTGTTCTAGTTTACATGTTTGGTATTCTTTTGGAAAAGTTAGCTAAAAAGACAAATAGGAAAGCAATTCTTTATACTTAAGGCTGGGGAGTAAAACATGGGATGAGAAAAGGGCAGAATGCAGCAAGTTGCCTCGTTAAAATTCCATAATATTTTGATTTTAGAAATTGAAGTTAACGGCATGAAACTTATTTCAGAAAAATTTCTGTGCTACTTCGAGTTACCCAGTGACAATGCCAGTAGAGTGACTCTCGTGAAGCTCTTCTGCAGCCTCAATATCTCAGCCAAATTCCTGTATAGAACAGATATGGCATTTCCCCCTTTCAATCACCCTGTTAGCCATGAGATAATAATGACGCTAAGAACGGTGATGAGAAGAGCTTCCATTTTTTCTGAGTGCTTTTCATGTGCCAGACTCTATGCTAAGCATTTTACATGCATCTTCTCATCCACCCTGTTAGCCATGAGATAATAATGACGCTAAGAACGGTGATGAGAAGAGCTTCCATTTTTCTGAGTGCTTTTCATGTGCCAGACTCTATGCTAAGCATTTTACATGCATCTTCTCATCCAAAAAAACAAAAAAAGAAAAGAAAAGAATATTCTGAAGCTGATAGCATAATGTTTTTGTTTATACATGAGAAAATTGAGCATTAAAAATTTCATAACTGATCCGAAGTCACAGGTTGGTTGAGCTGTGAAGTTTATTACAGGTTGACTCCAGAGACGAGCTCTTAACTTCTTTGCCCTACTATACACAGAAAGATGATTTAAAGAAAGTGTTGATCAAAGCATGGTTTCCATTTGTGACAAGGACATCATTTCGTGTAATTGCATCTAGCAACATCCTGTGCTTTTCTTAAATCAAAATTCTAAGAACTTGATGTGCTTCTCTTCAGTGAAATAGTTTAAGCGACTACGATTCAGGGCATTAAATATGTAGTACGTCCTCATGCACCCTTTCCAGCTTAACCAGGCATCATAACCAACTGCTCGTAAATGAAGTAAAGACGTTCTCCTACCTTCCTATCAACTGATGCAGGACTTGGTTTTGCAAATTTATAACAGATTTAATGACAAAGTCTTTATTAGGCCTGTTTGTACATAACCATGTTTTTGTTTTTATTATTTCAATTGTCTATGGTATATGTATTTTCTAGTAGCTTTTGCTATGGGTATCATTTATAGGCTTCATCAAAACATGATTTATTAAATAAAATAGGACTCTATTCGTAGGTAGGAAAGAACCCTAACTTGGTGCTTCTTGGAAATTTCCATCTGTGTACGAGGTTATCTTTTAATTCTATTTTTCCACAAACTTTTTAAAGTGCCCTAGCACAGCATTTTGTCATTAAAAAAATTTAAATACATATGAAACCATAATAAATGTTGTTTCTGAATGTAGTATATGGGCAAATGTTTGAAAATTGCACTGGAACAATACTTGTTAGATTAATGATAGTGCTGCCTCTGGGTTGTCAACAACAGTTTAAGAAGACTTGAACTTTATTTGTTATTATTAAAGTTATATGAAAATAATTGGAAACAGATAGTTCTTTTTAGCAGAAATGAAACAGAATGGTCTTTGGGAAGTAGGGAATGGGTTCATGAGCCCATGGATAGGTAACGTCAACCATTATGTCAGTTGTCAAAGTCCCCTAACTCTGAGACATTATTTGAGGATGAACGGAGTCACCATGGGAGACACCTTGTCATGGGTGAGGACCAGCAACTAAACGAGCCGACACTAGGTAGGCTTGAGAATTATGTCAGCACAACATAGACGAGTGAGACATCAAGGAAAGCACTTCCTCACGTTTGGAAACGTGGGGCTGCCTGCCTGGTGTAGATTTGCAGGAAGGTGGAGTGAGAAAACCAAAGCAGGGGTGAAAGAATTGAGCACACTCTTTGCGACCAGAGTCCAGATAGAATCTTAAGGAGTAGTAACTGCCCTTTTAGGCTTAGCTATTTTCATGTTTCACTTTGTGCAATCGTTTTATTATTTTGTTCCCCCAAGGTATTTAGTAGTTCTTTTAAAATATGTCAATCTGTCTCAGCTGTGCTAAGGGAAAACAATGAAAGGTGTTTTATAGATTTAATAAGTGACACACTTGAAGAAAATATTTGCATATACCTATCAGACAAATAATAATTATACAGAATACATATATTTACCTAAGTTGATAGACACATGTGTGTGTTCCTAAACATCAAATTTAACAAAAGACTAAAAATTAAAAAAAAAGAAAATTAGCAGAGAAAAACAGAAGAGAACACCCAAATAGCAAAAAGAATATAGACAGGTAATGATAATGACAGAAAACTAATCAACTTTAGAGGTAATAAAGGAAATAAAAATTAAAACTACAATGAAATGCTGTAGTTTTGCTCTTAGGGTTGCACAGATGTAAATGGTCTGAAAAATTAAATGATGATAAACATATGGGGAAAATGAACTCACAAGCAGTGTTGGAGAGCACATTGGTACAGCTCCCCTGACCATCACCTTAGCAGTGTCTAGTATAACTGAAGATGCACATACCACATATGGCTTATCAGTTCTCCTTCCAAAAGGATATACTACACAATCACTCATATTGCACAAGGAGATTGGAGATTTATACAAGGTGTCCATTGAACCAATCTTTATTATAAGAAAAAAACCAAAAAACAACCAAAATATCCACTTATGTAAGTGGATGAGTGAAGTATTGAGAACAGTTACAAGAAATATTGTATATATCAATGAAAAGATCCCTAAAACAATTTTAAGTGAAAAAAGACAGTATGATACATATGAGGGTACTTCAAAAAGTTTATGGAAAGACTCAGGTTATCTTTTAATTCTATTTTTCCACAAACTTTTTAAAGTGCCCTAGCACAGCATTTTGTCATTAAAAAAATTTAAATACATATGAAACCATAATAAATGTTGTTTCTGAATGTAGTATATGGGCAAATGTTTGAAAATTGCACTGGAACAATACTTGTTAGATTAATGATAGTGCTGCCTCTGGGTTGTCAACAACAGTTTAAGAAGACTTGAACTTTATTTGTTATTATTAAAGTTATATGAAAATAATTGGAAACAGATAGTTCTTTTTAGCAGAAATGAAACAGAATGGTCTTTGGGAAGTAGGGAATGGGTTCATGAGCCCATGGATAGGTAACGTCAACCATTATGTCAGTTGTCAAAGTCCCCTAACTCTGAGACATTATTTGAGGATGAACGGAGTCACCATGGGAGACACCTTGTCATGGGTGAGGACCAGCAACTAAACAAGCTGACACTAGGTAGGCTTGAGAATTATGTCAGCACAACATAGACGAGTGAGACATCAAGGAAAGCACTTCCTCACGTTTGGAAACGTGGGGCTGCCTGCCTGGTGTAGATTTGCAGGAAGGTGGAGTGAGAAAACCAAAGCAGGGGTGAAAGAATTGAGCACACTCTTTGCGACCAGAGTCCAGATAGAATCTTAAGGAGCAGTAACTGCCCTTTTAGGCTTAGCTATTTTCATGTTTCACTTTGTGCAATCGTTTTATTATTTTGTTCCCCCAAGGTATTTAGTAGTTCTTTTAAAATATGTCAATCTGTCTCAGCTGTGCTAAGGGAAAACAATGAAAGGTGTTTTAGTCTGAGCTTTAAAGGTAGTGCAATCTCTGTTGGGGGATGGTAAAGTGGTGCAGCTGCTATGAAAAATAATATGCAGGTTTTTCAAAGAATTAAAAATAGAACAGTCATATGATCCAGCAGTCATAATTCTGGGTATATATCTAAGCAAAGTGATAACAGTATCAGGATGAGATATTTGCACACCCATGTTTATTACAGCATGATTCACAATAGTCAGGAGGTAGAAGTAACCTGAGTGTCCATGCGGGATAAATAAAGAAAGTGTGGCATGCACATACAGTGGAATATTATGCAGCCTTTACGCAAGAGGAGATCCTGTCACTTGCTACGACACGGATGAACCTTGAGGATGTTAAGCTGAGTGAAGTCAGCCCATCACAGAAAGACAAATAATGCATGATTCCACTCATATGAAGTGTCTAAATTAATCAAACTCAGGGATAGAAAGCAGAATGGTGGTTGCCAGGGGCTGCAGGGGAGGAAAAGGAGGAGCTGCTGTTCAGTGGGTGTGGAGTTTCAGTCACGCAAGATGAAAAAGCTCTAGAAATCTGCTGTACAACTAAGTGCATATAGTTTACAATAATGTAATATGCAATTAAAATTATTAAGAGTGTGGTGGTCAATTTCATTTGTCGGCTTGACTGGGCCATGGGGTACCCAGACTTTTGGCCAAACATTATTTTGGATGTGCCTGGGAGAGTGTTTCTGAAGGAGACTAATATTTCATTTAAATCAGTAGACCACGTAAAGCAGGTGGCCCTCTCTAATGTGGGTGGGCCTCATCCAATCAGCTGAAGACTTGAATAGAACAGAAAGGCTGAGTAAGAGGGAACTCCTCCTGCTTGAATGTTTGAGCGAGGACATTGGTGTTTTCCAGTCTTTTATCACAGGCTGAAACATCAGCTCTTCTTGAGTCTCCAGCCTGCTGGCTTTTGGACTGGAACTTATACCATTGACGTTCAAACTGTGACTGGAAATACGGACTGGCTGCCTTGGATCTCCAGCTTTATAGCTACAGATCTTGAGATTTCTCCACCTCCATAATCACATGAGCCAATTCCTTATAATAAATCCCCATCTCTCTTATAAGAGATATATGTATATATGTATGAATGTCTGTGTGTTTCTATCTATCAAATAGGATATATATCTCTATACATATCCTATTGGTTCTATTTTTTGGAAAACACTGACTAACACAGAGGATAAATTTGTGTTCTGCTTTTTTTACCAAAATAAAATAAAAATGAAATAAAAATGTGCAGCTTCCCCTGGAGGAAGGTGGGAATCCACAGTTGTAGGCATCCAAGGAGAGGATTCATATCAGAGGGGAAGGAGAAATTCCTGGGGAAAAGTTTCAAACCTGCTGTTTTGTTTTATTTCTTGCTTCTCCTTCTCACCCAGATACTAAATTTGGAGATTTTCTTTGATGAAACTTAAAAATATTTGGTTAGTCTTGAATCAGAGAAAGCATTACAATTGGGGTAACCACTTTCCTTCCATCTTTTCTTACTATCCAGAACATTAAAAAAAAAACAAGAGAGAGAGAGGGCTGAGATTTGACAGGTAGACATTTCCAACAACAGCCCTGACTGGCTAAATTTCCTCCCTGTCCAGGCCAACCCTGGGATTCCCTTTCTTGAGAACGCTGTAGACTCTAGCTGACAGTGGGATATTCAACTCAGAGGTTCTAACCCAATGTCAAAGGGATATGACAACCAATTTACTCTGTGCAATTAAAGTATATTTTTGCCAAAATAGCTCTATACTTCTCTTAGATTTTGGTCTCCATTTTATTTGAACTACCTTGTTTTTCTTATTTCTGAACCCTATCCCCATCCAGCTACACCACAAAAACAAATCACTACTTTATCTGTGCACCCATAATTTTTTGCAAGTATGTAATCCAGTTAATAAATCAAGTTATTTCAGTTAACCTAGTATAGTGTTTAACACGAAGTAGCCATTTCATATATATTTCTCAAGTCAAATTGAGATAGGTCTTCTTGGAAATAACACTGGATTTCATCAAGAATAAAATGTTTTCTCCTATTTCTTATCAGGAGGAAGCAGGTGAAGAAGAAAGAATCTGCGCTGATGGAGTGACCGCTGTGTGCAGGTTTTGTGTTCATTACTTCCCATTGCATGTCAATTAGTTCTTACAGCAACCGGAGCAGGAGACGCTATCTCCATTTTAAAGATAAGATCACTTTCTGTTACCAACTCCTCCTTGCCTCATTTCCACATCTGTAGAATAGAAATAATAATGAAATATAACACGTAAGGCTGTCATGAGGATTTGATGAGTCAATATTTGTAAAGTACATAGAACCATGCTGACAAAATAGAATACTACTATTTAAATGTCCATTCAATAAACAAATTTACCATCTATTCTCTGGATGACGATGTGTTTGTCCATGGTTGACATATACTCTCTTTCCTACTCTGAAATATTGGAGTGCAGGTGCCCCTTTTGAAACCTTGTCCTTTTCTTGTTTCAGTCCTGCATCTCTTTTTGTTTCTAACCACAATCACCTAAATACGAAGCCACCATTTTAAAAACTGGTCAACATAAACTTGACCTCATCTTTCTCCTATAATTCAGCTAACACTTTGCACATTTACTTTTTTCTGATCAAGAAACAAAAATAAAGTCTCTGGATGTACCTATCCTGTCTGCAATATCACAGTGTGTTGTTTCCTAAACTCCGCATGCATCATAAATCACCTCTGTTCCTTTCAGCCCTCTCCCTTTGGACTCTTATGGCACCTATGGACTATAAAAATAAAGTTGTGAGCCACCGAGCAGGAAACAGGCAAACCAGTGCCAAGGTATCAACTCCGTCCACATTCAGGGCAGCAGGGCACAGCCTGTAGTGACTAGTGTCCACAGGGAAGTCTCTCGCTCTGATCCACCCTCATCGATGTTGCATGCGCACAAATTCTCTCATGCCCTGATGTGAAAAGACCGGGGAACACTGGTCCATACTAATCATAAGATGCTTAGAAATGGTTGTCTTGATTATTTTTTCTTTTAATGTAGATGTGCACTCTGCTTAGTTAAATTATAAACCCTTCCAATACCGACGAACACTATCACTTACATCTTCTTTTTCCAGAAGAAATACAGTAGCTATGCACTCAGATGTACTTCTTAAATCAAGTCTCCCCTGGCCTGTTTTAAATTCCACCTGTCATTTAAAAACTCTGTGGTCCCTTGGACATTCATCATACTCAGTCTGTAAAATCCTAGTCTGTAAAGTGGGTATACTCCACACAGGACTATTGTGAGAATTAAACTGTCAAATGTATCTAAAGTGCTTGTCACACAGTGAATGCTCAGTAAATGAAAGCCGCTGTTTTATGTAACCTCAGGCTGCTGCTCAAGATAGAGAAGGAGATATGAAATTAACACCTGCATCAACAAGATAGAAACTTCCTGGAAGAGTAAAACCTATTAACAAGTTAATAAAGTTTATCAACTTAGAAAATAAAAATTTAAATGTTAAAATTAAAATTCTAACACACACACTTAGAAAATAAAAATTTAAATGTTAAAATTAAAATTCTAACAGACACACACACACACACACACACACACACACAGAGTTTAGGTTTAACGCGTGCACCTGAGCTCTAGCTGATTTCTGTCAATGTGTTTTTCTGACAGTTAGACTATTCTTTCTAAGATAACTCTTCAGTCACACACAGATATCATTACATTCAATAATAATTCATGAGCATCTGCTAATTTTAGTTCAATAAGTGCTAAGCTTTCTCTTTTTTTTTCTTTTTAACCATATATAGTGTAGCCAGAATTTTTTAAATAATTTTAAAATAGCTTTTTCAAAGTCATCGATCTCCTTCTTTTTGTGATTGAAAAATGTTAAAACTGAAAACAAAATACAGATTGGGTTCTGAAATAGATTTCAGGGAAGTCTTCTGAAAACACAACTGTTACAAGACTAAACTCAGATAAAAAGATCCATATTCTTCCTTCTTTTAGTCCAAAGCAAATGTCAGTAGCTGCTATTTCATCCATCCTTTGTAGAACAAATGCCAGACAAGCTGACATAGGAGAAGACACGCAGTGCTTTGGGGTCATTGGGAATATTGATAAAAGTAAGAGGACAAGCTGGTCCCCGTGCTGCCTGGGAACCCTTCCCACTACAGTGCAGTGAACATGACCAGAAAAAACCAGCCCAAAACTGCGTTGCTGCACTCCCCTGTCCTGGACAACAATAAAACTCTATTTGCAGTCAGATGCTACCCATAGATGGAAATGCAGGAATAACAGCTGTGTATGAAAAAAAATAAAAAGCTTTTATACTGTAATAGTTTTTTTCCCATATATACCCTGAAAAATAATCATTCTTAAGAATTATTTTTAATACAAAAATGCCAGAGTACACAAAATGGTATTTCACCAGTACATACAAATAAATACACATTTAGCAAGCTAAATCCATCACAGATAAATCAATTTGTAATGGGATTTCATCATTCAGATAAAAAAAAAAATTAGGCATTTTACATTTTACAAAACTTGCATCCTTAAATTTGAACATATACATATCCTTCAATATTTAAACATGAACAATGGAAAAAGACAAAGCCGGCTTCCTCCCTAGGAAGTGATCCAGGCATGCTCTGATACGGAGGCCTTTTTTGTTAATGCTCTGATTAAACGAATCACTTAATTTACAATCTATTGATTGCATTCAACTGTCCTACCAGAGAACCATTAGTTACAATCGATCTATACAATCATTCTATGATTTCCCTTTTTACGTCGATGAGGAAAAGCATCATGTTTCCTATAATGAGTTGTTTAAATAAAAACATATCAGAAGCTTAATGAAGATTTTATATGCTTCTAGATGAGATAAGAAAAATAATACCCAAGAATTAAAAATGTTTGCGCATCACTGTGGTGGGTGGTGAGTGGATCCCTCTAAAGGAGCTCCAGGAAGACCAGAAATAAGTAAAGGACCACAAACTGAATAAAAAAATAAGTTGAGGCAGGAAAGCCGGGTAGATATATCAGCACAGGAAAGATAAATGGAAAGCAGAAAGTCACCAGAGAGCCAAAGTATGGGAGAATTAATTATTGTACATGTCCTGATATTTTTTCCAGTTTTTTTCCTCCGTTTTTCTTTTTAGTATTTCTACAAGTACTGAAATCACCAGTGTGACTATGTTGATCCCAGATTGGCTATAATTTGCCATTCTGAATACCTGACCTGTTGCAAGTTTTCTGTGTTCAGCTTTCCTTGTTAAAATTTTGCTGCATCTCATTTTCAGAAGTGCTTGGTACAGATAACTAAACTGACAAATGATCAGGTATTAACCATCTATCAAATTTGTAGAGAAAAAGCACAGGAAAGATAAATGGAAAGCAGAAAGTCACCAGAGAGCCAAAGTATGGGAGAATTAATTATTGTACATGTCCTGATATTTTTTCCAGTTTTTTTCCTCCGTTTTTCTTTTTAGTATTTCTACAAGTACTGAAATCACCAGTGTGACTATGTTGATCCCAGATTGGCTATAATTTGCCATTCTGAATACCTGACCTGTTGCAAGTTTTCTGTGTTCAGCTTTCCTTGTTAAAATTTTGCTGCATCTCATTTTCAGAAGTGCTTGGTACAGATAACTAAACTGACAAATGCATTTTGTTGATTTATTCATGTGTTCAACACATATTTATTAGGACAGCCCACAATGAATAAGATAAATATGACCCCTGCTCTCATCTGGCNCTTGAATAAAAATTTCAGCTCAGATTAGAAGAAGCCGGAAGAAACCACCCATTCACTGTGTTGGCAAAACATTCCCAGAGAAGGCAAAGGAAAATGCAAATATAAACTTTCCAAGGCAGGAAAAAGACTGATAGAAACTGGGCATGGTGGAAGGTCACTGTGGCTGCAGTGCTGTGAACATGGGTGCGGGACAGGTGGCTGCAGGACAGGAAGGCTGGAGTAGTGAGGAGCATTTGGTTTGTGTTTTGTCACAATGCAAAAGAAAGATCCTTGACTTTTAAGCAGAAGACATATTGCTAATTTGCACCTTAGAAAGATTGTTTGGCCATTGTATAGAAAATGACTTGGAGTCAGTACCAGGATGGAAGACAGAGACCACTCTAAATGCTCTTGCAGCTGTCCAGGTGAGAGGAAAGAGTGCTGGCAGTGAACAGAGGAGGCGTGGCTGGAGCACTTGCTGGTGGACTTCAGGTGTGTGTCAGGGTTGGGAGGGAGCAGACTGTGAAGGAAATAAAAGAATGAAGCACTCTAACTGGATCGCTAGTTGGGTAGCAGTACCACTTAGGGACATGGGGGATGTGGGGGATGGATAGAGGATTAGGGGGTGAAGGTCTGAGGATTAGTCTGTATCCGGTGGGAGCAGACGAGATTGACAGTTTGGAGATGGGCTATGAGGTAGCAGTGATGACATAGGCTCACCAAGGGATTCTTACTATTATTCCTAGTACTGCAGCTCTAGAAGATACACGAACAACGCTGTCCAGCAG
>NW_007730288.1:26458-33137 GCF_000696425.1 Galeopterus variegatus | reverse complement strand
TTCTTACTATTATTCCTAGTACTGCAGCTCTAGAAGATACACGAACAACGCTGTCCAGCAGAACCTCTGCGATTATGGCAATGTTCGGTATTTGTGCCATTTAATACAGCAGCCGCTAGCCACGTGTGCCTATTGAACACTTGTTACTTCACTCTGTGACTGAGGAAGTGAACTTCTAACTTTCATTTGTTTACACTGAAACAGCCACAGGTGTCTAGTGAACAGCTTGCTAGGGAAGCAGGTCTAGAATATTAACACTGTCATCTAGTTAAGAGACATGTGGGAGCTATATTTGCTTGCTCAGATAGGTGACTTGGGATCAGGATAATCCACCTTTAATAGATCAAGAATTTGTCATACTGACTAGGAGCAGGAGTCCATCATAAGGATCTTATTGTCTCACAGCAAAGCCATGTTCTCCTAAACCCTGATAATCACAAGGACTTTGGAGGAATATAGCTCGATGACCAAAAACTGACTGTGTTGCCTCAAAATGTCAAAGTAATCTTTTGCACGATGTGACTTTCTTTATTATCTTATGGCCAAATATATATTCTGTTACTAAACTTGAATTTGTGAAGATAAGATCAGGTATTAACCATCTATCAAATTTGTAGAGAAAATCACAGTCTCTTTGAAATGGAAGGTACTCAGAGATCATTGAATTTGCCATCTGGGAGAAGCTGAGTGATGCACCTCAAGGTACAGAACTAGAAAATAGTGGAACTAGAGGGAGGATGCAGGTCTTCTTATTCCTGGTGTGTATAATTCAGATTCTACTGTAACCATGTTATATCATAAGATTTAGCCAAACAACAGAAGCTGAAGCTATTTTTTTTTCCAGCAGAGGCCAATATAAAAACTTCAGAAGCTCAAATACATGGACACTCTGTTTTTCTGTCAAATTTCTCATATCATAAATAGATTAGAGGAAGAAAGAAACAGGTACCCTCTTTTTTGTGTGTTCATTATTAACTAATCTGGCACATATCAATTGACCATTTTTTTCCTGGCATTTTCCAATTGTCTTTTATAGGGCCTTCAAAACTGAATAATCTCTAATTGTGATGTCTGAAACCTGTTCCAAAAAACATATCCTCTAGGACAGGGAAAAAAGGTGCCAGTGCTTAGCCAGGAAGCTTATCATTGAAGTCCAAAAGTACACATTGGAACTATGATTTGATGATGAGCCAGAGAAGGGATTTCAAAAGAATGGGGATGATTTGGTCAAGTGGGAAATACTTCTGGTATTTAAAGCTGTCAATGCCTGAGCCACAAAGAGACACATCACACACTAAGAGATAATCTATGGAGGGAATAATGTGCTATTGTTTGCATGAGACAGGATAATCTCTAATTGTGTGGGTTGTTTGGAAATTCTAGGGTAACAGAAAAGGCTCCAATCTTGCTATTCTGTAATTGAATGTTCACAAATCTTTGATAGAATTCTGTACCAGCTAGACTCTTTCTCACCTTTATCAAGCACAGGATGTTCTCCCCATCCATGGTCTTCCTGGTGGTTGGGCAGAGGTTTCTGTACTGTTGCACCAACGTGACTTGGTCACAGCAGTAAGAGCCATGGTGCCTATGTTCTCTCTTCCACCACCCACTCTTTGGTCAGTTAGGGTATAAATGACAATCAGTGAATGCAAGGGTTGTTCAAAAAGTTCACAAACTTAGAATTGAAAGATTATATTAATCTTTACATGAACTTTATGAAGACCCCATATATATTTAGTGCACATCAATGCTCAATGAATCTTGCCAGACATATATGATCCTAAATATTAAGTATGTTTCTAGCTCAACCAATACTCTTCCATTGGTGTTCTATTCCCACAGGACCACATGACAGCAAAATCTGGAGCTGTCTGTGCAGGGAGGTCATGAGGGAAAGTTTCCCCATCATCCTAACTCAAGGCTTCTCCTCCCAATTAATCACCATCCCTGGGTGTTTCTGAGTTTTCCAGAATGTATTCAGTTTATTCGAAGAGAAACTTTAGTCCCCAGTACTGGAATAATCCTTTCTACTTCCATGTGTGTGTATGTGTGTGTGTGTGTGTCCGTGAGTGCACACCAGTGTGTGTGTGTGTTGACTTCAGTATGCAAGGACTCATGCCATCCACATCTTCAGATCTTTCATGATACCTATCTTTTTAGGAATTCCAGTACAGCGTATACACTACTGACAATCCCAGGGAGCACCATTCTGCCAAGTAGAGTATATGATTAAGATCGGACCAACTCATGATTCTGAAAATTTTGCTGTTGCCTCATCCCACGATGGAAGGTATGTGGTGTTCTGGGTGATCTTCAAGTTATTACTTACATTCTGACTACTTAAACTCTCCCTGAAATTACATCAAATCCTTCCTGTCCTAAATCACAGCATTAGCACTGCAGTCCACTAAGAAGTGGTTTGCATATTTCAAGATCAATAAGGATATTTTATTATATTTTTGATTTGTTAACTATTTTCTAGTATTAATACTTTTTGATAGTATCTTTGATTAATGACAATGTTAAACTTTCTAATCACTATCAAGAAGCTATGAAGTGTAAGAAACAAAATGGCAAGAGAATTCTGTTTGGTGAAATTGTACACTACTTTGGACAGGCGTAAAATTATAGAGGAAGAACTGCTTAGTCATTAGAACAGTCCTAGCAACCCGAGAATCATTTTTCATGCCTACTGAACCAATTCCCATAATGTACTATGGCCAAGAAGTTCTAGCTTTCAGACAATTCCATTATTTTTTCTCCTATTATAGTTGATGGGATATTACTTTCTATTTCTAGTTATTCCTGTTCCTCAGGGATGATCTACATTTACCCCCAGGCATGTCCAAATGCCTGGGTATCTGATCTGTTACCCCTACCTAAATACTGAACCCACAAAATCTATGAGAAAAACTGAGGAATGCTATAATGAATATCTCAAAGAGGCCATGATCTCCTGAGCAGGTTTCACTTTGGAATTCAATCTGTCAGGTTCTGATGCAAGTTTTATCATGCATGATTTAGTCACCCAGCTTTGTTTCAAGCATCAATTCTGCCATGTATAACTGGGAATGAAATTGTCCTCGATGTGGGGAAGTTGCTGTGATTCACAGAATGATGTCTGGCATATATGCTCGTGAAAGAGTTTTTCCAAGAATGAGTACCCTATTCCACTGATCCTCTGTTTCTGGTGAATTTTGCCTGCTTACCTCAGAGGTAAGCTACTGAATAGAGAAAAACACACCACACAATAAATACCCCAGGGTTGATTTCAACCTGGGAGTTCTCAAATCATTCTGAGCAGGTGGAAATTTTAATTATTAGTCAGCAAACAAACTACTATTCACCAATAAAAACGTTCCATTTTAGATCCAGCTCAGGTTAAGTTAATTCATTGATTGTTTTTTCTTTCTGTACATGGTACACCTTGCAGGGAATGGTTCTCAGGAAATACTACAGAAACTAGTCATAGCAGTGGAAGAGAGGTCTCTACACTCTACAGAGGTCTCTACAAAGGGGGAAAAAATGCATTTATATGAAACCACATGCATCTGGGAAACAGGTTCACTGCATCATTCAAAATGGCAGAGATATCAAACCAACCTGATTTTAAAACAAAATCTACAGTACTCCAGTTTACTGAGAACTTCTGTGATAGGTTAGCACTGTTGCCAAGAAGATGCTCTTAATGCAGTGAGTCTGGTCCGAGCTTTATCAAAACAGTGCGAGTCTAACTTCTGTGATAGGTTAGCACTGTTGCCAAGAAGATGCTCTTAATGCAGTGAGTCTGGTCCAAGCTTTATCAAAACAGTGCGAGTCGGGCCGGCCCGGTGGCGCACTGCTACAGTGCGCCGCTTGGGAGCGTGGAGGCGCTCCTGCCAAGGGTTCGGATCCCACATACAGACCAGTTCCCGCTCACTGGCTGAGCGAGGGGCGGGCGCAGCACCGAGGGTTGCGATCCCGTTGCCAGTCCCTGTCTGGTACAGGCGCGACACTGAGGGTTGCGGTCCATTGCCGGACACGAAAAAAGACAAAAAGAAAAAAAAAAAAAAAAAAAAAACCAGTGCGAGTCACCTGGGTCTATAAGTTGCTCACAAGAATCCATGGATGGCATAAATTATAATAAACACATACATGTAGTCAACTCCATATTATCTGTGATATGTCTTGCTATCAATTTCCTGTTAATATAATTAAGCTGGAGGGTTTATAAATCTTTCACTGTTTTAATATCTCCTATCATGACTTTTGTACAGTCTGGATTCAGAGTCAAGAAATAAATAGCAATTTTTCCTTTATGCTTTTTTCTCATGGAAATATTGTTTTTTTAATGCAATATCAGGCTAAGGTGATTGTTGCATCACTAGAAAAAAAAATATTTCTAAGCTTGGGAACAGGGTAAAGGAATTAGAAAAAAAAATCAACTCCCCTTGAGCCATATCTCTAAAGTTACTCATGGAAATGTTCTGAACGCTTAAGAATTTTAAATTCATAAATATTCCAAGGTCTTAAGTGAAATATACATAACTGTTTTGTTGGCACTATTGTTTCTTTTTGTTGTGTGCATAGTTCTAGAGAATTGCACAAAACATCTGCAGAAATGCAGAAATGTGGCATATTTGCTGTGAGCAAAGGAGAATGGGGTGGGGTTGATCCTCTGTGCTCCCCCGACATTGCTTGAGAAGTCTAAAACCCAGTGAATCATCAGTAAATACATATCTATTCACTAATTAAGTGAGTGAAATAGCCATATACAGAAAACAACATTAATTA
Organism: Galeopterus variegatus; assembly: GCF_000696425.1. Lineage (NCBI taxonomy): Eukaryota > Metazoa > Chordata > Mammalia > Dermoptera > Cynocephalidae > Galeopterus > Galeopterus variegatus. The sequence continues at coordinate 28,364 of NW_007730288.1, read as the reverse complement.
GGAAAGTCTTTGTGGACTAGATAATACTTAGTCAGAGGATACAAGAAAGGAAACTGGTTTGGCCCAAAGGATAGGAAATATTCTCTAGATGGAGAGAAAATGACATGGAAAAGCATTTTAAAGCAAGATGGTGTCTGAAAATGCATATAGAGATGTGTATAGTATGTCCACCTAGAAATGCAACCGCTGGAGGCCTGAGTGTCGTTCAGTCACAGGACAGAAATAACCATAATATCACCAGCTTCCATTTGCATAGTACTTTAACATTTGTAAAAATGTTTTAGATTATTATAGCATTAATATCTCGATGGTGAATAACTCAGTCATGGAGGAAAATCATCCTCATTTTATAAACAAGGAAACTGTGAGGCTCAGAAATGTTAATAAATTATCTAAAGCTACGTTCATGAAGTGCTAGAGGTAGTATTCACAATTCTTCAGACTTCATGGCCAATGCCCATCTACTAAGCCATTGTGTGGTTTACACAAATGAAAGTACATATCACAGGTGGCTAATGGGGAGGAAGGATGAGAAAAACATAGGAGACAACTTTAAGGGCTCTCAAAATTCTAATTATTTATAATAACTTGCCTTCCACAGTATATTGGAGTTTCTATGTAAAAATTCTTAAGAAATCAGAAGCTTGTAGTTCTGGGAAAAAACCACAGGATGTCATCCTGTGTAATGCTCTTTTTAGGCAAGTTTTTAGCTTTGAGATAAATAATTTTTTTTAAAGCAGCATAAAGCTTCACTTTTTTTAAAGGGGAATTTTATTATTTTGAAAAGCAATGAATTCATATTTTTAGAAATCAAAATGATTCAATAAATTATAAATTAAGAAATTTTGCTCCTACTATGATTTCTGTTGATTTCAATCTTCCTACCCATCGACCGACCCTCACCTCCTATAGGTAATACCTACCCTCCAGGATGGTTTACACACACACACACACACACACACATACACACTTTTCCTCTTCGTGACATATAAGATAGCATAGTGGACACATTACTCTGTATAAGTTTTTAATTTAGCATATCCCATGGGCTTTTATAACTAATCCATAAAGAATACCCCATGATTTTAACAGCTACAGAGTATTTCAATACGTAGGTGTTTATGGAGGGATGCTAGGGTTTTAAAATTTTTGCCATAAAACTTGTGATAGTGAATTGTAAAACAGACACAGCTAAAATGTAGTTTGATTTACCCATATCTGCTGCCTTTGACCTTTACCTCCCATCCCTCGCTCTCTCCCTTCTTGCATCATTGGGCTCTTTGACCACTTGTCTTTTTAATAAAGGGGTAGGAAAGGGGAAGGAAGCTCAGGTCATAAAGAAGAGGCCCAGCTCCAATCTTGGGGGAATGTTAGGTTATACTTTCAGGCCAAAGTTCAAAGAAACACATTCAAATGTGCTAGCCATAGACATTTACAAATCTCTGTTGTTAAACATAGATTTGTTCTGCATAGCCCTGGGTCTTCCCAGCGTGCATCAATCTAACTCTCTGGACAAGATTCGTGGTTCCTAAGTCATTTGTGCTGAGGAATTAGCAATCATCATGGGCAGACACAGAACTCCCATGCACGATAATTCCTTTTTCTTGCCCTTCAAGATTACATTTCTCTAGCGCCTGATTATCTGATCCTAACCTATCTCTATTTGCAGCTTTATGTAGAAACAGCATTAGGTTCATCTCCATCCAGAGACAATGTGACTTGAACACACACACACACACACACACAAATGTGGTTCAATGTTTTGATAAAAAGGGGTAAATGGATAGCATCTAATAATTCAGAAAAGACAATGACTTTCTTAGACTGAGATTTTCTTGACTTGCAGAAAACAGCATAAAAATATGAACTATCCACTGCAAATAATTAGCTATGTCTTTTTTTTTTT